>NC_091455.1:169775697-169785697 GCF_027789765.1 Dendropsophus ebraccatus
TTTTCAATAAATGCTGAGTTGCTTTATAGTAAAGGCAACTCACATATTCACCTAAATCATAGTAACACTGCATTATATTCAGTAGTTGAGTGACTTTTGAATTTAAGCAATAATAGTTTCGTGTAAATGCAGGCAGCGATCAAATTCCACATTTATTTGCTGTAATTCCACATTTGTTCACTGATTGCTCTCTAATTGTTCAGTGTGATGCTGCGTTTACGTGGAGCGATAATTCGCCAAATCGAACAATTAATTTCGAAGTAACAATGTGTTTTTTTTAATAACGATCAGCGTTTAGACAGAACGATATATTGTTTTCAAAAATTGTTATTGCGGTCGATTCAATGAATTTTGGCCGTAGGAAACCCTGTCAGTTCACACAGGGTCACGGAACGGCCGGTCTCTCACGACGTGTGAATATAGCATACATTTATTTTATTAATATTACAAAGTAATATAACTTTATTAAGGTAGTGTATTAAAAATACTCTCCAGAGTACCTTTTTAAATCATAGTGTTTTTTACTTCAGTATTCCCCCTCATCCATTGGCCCTTAGAGTTTATTGGTGTGCTCACAATGCATTTTTAGCTAAGAATAAAGGCCAAAGATTACATTCAGTAATGTTTTACATTCATCTCAATGGGACAAGTCCTGTCTATTGTCTTCTGTGTTTATGGGGTTATATCTGGCTCTAACCAGTAAAAGAAATACTAGGTGATTCTTTTTAACACACCGTATCTGGTCTTAAACTAGAACCCTTGACTTTTTGGAACAACTGGTTGCCTTTATACACTGTAAATGGCAGATACATACTCCTTTTTACCATGCATTTTCTCCTTTTTCATGCTATTCCAGGGTCTGGGCCTCTTCTGCTGGCATATGTGCTTTTCTGCTTGTTACTAAGAGGTGCCTCTTACAGAACTGGCTCTGACCAGAGGATCCAACAATGTTTGATGTTCTTCAGCAGATGTACACATATAGAGTGTGAGTGGATGGGAAAATCTACTGACCACATTTTTTTTAGAACCCCCTTTAGATCCACTTCTTAGTATTTGACATTAGACTTGGCAGGCTGTTTAGGTGATTTGAAAATTCCTTGATCCATTGGGTTTCTACAGTGTTTCTCCAAAAAATAAGACAGGGTCTTATATTATTTTTTTCTCTGACAAAAGGACTTATAATCACAGAATGACAGTATGCCCCTACACTGTAGCCCCACTCCTATGTGCACTGTATGTCCCTCTGTTGGTTTGCTCCCATACAGTAAACTCATCTGTAGTTAGGTCTGCATACTGTATACCCCCCACCCCCGTAGTTCTTCCCCCATACTACATACGTTGCCTCTCTGAAGCTACTCCCCACTTTCTATACCTCACCCCCTCCGTAGTTTTTCCCACATACTTTTACCCCCTTTCTCCTCTGTAATTGTTTCCCCATACTATATACATCCTTTTTTTGCAGGCAGTCCCCTTACTTTAGGCCTTCCTTGCCACTCCGTACTTGGCCCATGTAACCTCCCTTGCCCCTTCATCTTTAAAGTGACTGTACCACCAGGCCCAGGCCGAAGCACTGGGTGTGGGCCGACCCACCCTTAGTGGGAAGAAACCCCAGCCCCTCCATGATGTGACCCCATTAGAATCAATGGAACCCTATCATAGAGGGGCGGGCGTTTCCTGCCACTAAGGGTGGGTCAGCCCGCCTGCAGTGCTTTAGCCTGGGCCTGGTGGTACAGTCACTTTAATATCCCATACAGTGCATCTTCTTACCACTTCTGTCTCCCCTGCAGCCAGGTGGGATGGAGTATAACAAGTCTGGCACTGATTGGCTGATGCTCGGCCACCTATTGTCAGGGATCTGATCAGCTGACTTTAACTAGGGCTTATTTTTTCAAAATAGGGCTTATATTTTATGCCTACTCCAAAAATCCTGGAAAATGAAGCCAGATCTTATTTTCAGGGTAGGTTTTATTTTGTGGAGACTGTAAGTAGACATCCGTTGCAGTCATCCGTGATGGGTTTGGGAGTTTTTCTTTTTTCATTATTAATAGTTATTAATTGTATTTTTTTTCTCTTTGATAGCATTATCAGCCTCAGTTGTCTCTTAGAGATGTCTCTTGGACTTGATGCTTTGTGATATATGAAAAATTAATAAAAAAAATTAGAAAAAAAAATGACAACAGAAATTGGAAAAAAATGTGAACACAGCCTAAAGCATGTCATACAAAGATTCTAATTGTCAGACAAAAAATATATGAACTGCCAACTGTTGAGGGTTTTTATCCTCTTGCACCTCTGGTACTATTTTTATTTCTGTCTGATATAATAATGCAGCCTGATTCATAGGTCAAGTGTGCCATCAATGTAAAGGACCTCCGGCTGGAGACATGCATCAGGACCGGTACTCCGATTGCCACTGAGATCTTCAGCATCAGCGTGCCACAGTTTAGAGGTTGGGATCATTTAGAATCAAGATGCAGGTATACTTGGCAGTCATCTAGAATCAGTCTTTACCTTTGCACAATTGCACAGAGATAGGCCGACTCCTTCCTCTTTGAATAAGCCATATAAACGGACCACTCTTGTTGAGAGTTACCGGTCAAACTCCTGCCGCTCCACATTAACGGGAATCTGTCAATGACATGCAATATGCTTTAGACTCCCTGGCAGAAGTGCCCCATTAATTTGGCCACACACTGTGCACGGGATACAGTAGCCGATAACTGGTCTCAGCTCTTATGTGCAATAGAAACTACTTGTGACTTCTGAGGCCAGTGATTGGTCACAACATCCCTTAGGGCCAGTTCACATGGAGTAAAACTTAAAAAGTAAAAATCCCACGAGCCTACGTGTCATATTGGCAGTCTATGGGAGGCTTGCGTGCCTCCTCTCTCCGTGCAGAAGAATGGACATGTCAATTCTTCCGAGCGGAGAGGTGTGGAGAGAGGAGGCGCACAAGCCTCTCATAGACTGCCAGTATGACACGGAGGCTGGCGGGATTCCACGGCAGAATTCCACCTGTTTTACTCCATGTGAACTGGCCCTTACACTACAGTATAGGGTGATTCTACTAGGGCACTTCCACCTTGGATTCGAAGGGCTATTAGGCTGCTTTAACATGTTCCGTGAATACAGTCTGTGCACAGAACATGTGCTGCGGTCCAGATTCACAGACCTCCCGGCATCACGTATCATTATGATGCTGGGAACGCTGCAATTTTTAAAATCTTTTTGGCACTGTACTGGCACAGCCGTACGGACTGTGTTCATGGAACATGTGAATGGGCCTAAAAATATTTTCTCCCAATCCCTACCCCTGTTTTTTTTTTTTTTATGGTGTTTGTCTTACAGAAAGATTCTCTTTAAACGTAATAATACTTGGTAAGCCATTGTTCACCATTTTTACAGTCAAGTTATAATGCTTAATGAGATGAATCCCTGGGAAAAAAAAGGAAACTTTCCGTACTTTATTGTGCTTTATGCCCAGATTTGCCTAAAATCTTCAGAATGAGCAATTAATTGCTTATAGCATTAAACTCTACATGTGATGTGTGATTAAACCGCAGCATTGTGCAACTAAAAGCGATCGCATTGGAAAACGATTAAAAAATGATTTAGCACGTTCCACCATGCACTGAAAGCCTAGTGGTCTCTATTATGTGCACAATCTCCTAATAAAGAGCCTCATAAAAGTCACCCATGTATCCGAGCCCTTCTTTAGGTAGAGGTATGTCCGTAAGCCGATTTGTTATCGTTAACATGTAAAATTTTCCCTCTTTTTTTTATTGTTCCCTTCGTTTGTGCTATGTAATCAGATGCATGTGGAAGGCAGTATTGTAGCGGTGTTAGTTCCTCTGACTGGTTTATAAATTAGCAGTAAATTACCGGACCACTTTATTATTCCACTAATTGCTTTTCTAAGATCTCGCAGCTAATAAAATGTATAAATACGCAGAGAATCAGCTGCCGCTGAATTTATCACAGGTAATATCTCAAGTTCTGGAAAATAAAGAGCAGAAATAGACACAATTGGGTCAGCGAAATGTTCTTTATTACTGTATTCCTGGAAACTGATTGACAGTCGAGAAGATGTTTTTCTGTCTCATCTGTGTAAAACAGTATGGAGCAGTATTTTAATGCTATTAATGGCAACATACATTATCAGGTTTTTTTTGTCTCCTTTAATCATGCCGGCTGCTGAAAAACTTTCATGTAATCCAAGCTCTTTTTTTTGATAATTAGATTACTTTTTTTTTCTCGTAATAAATGGCAATGAAATTATTATTAGCTTCTCCATAGGTAATGCAGTATTAATATTTCTAGTGTTTTTAGAGTTAACTTCATTCTCGGTTTGAGGCTTTGGAAAAGATGTCTGTAGGGGTGAGGGATTATTAACCCCTTCATGATACCTGATATACTTAAAGGAAAGCTGTCACCCCCTGTGCCGGGGCAGAGCCCGGCCGACCCCCTGCTAGAGACCCTTACACTTACCCCGTACACGAAGTCCTGCTCCTCGAGCCGCTCCCGTTGTCGAGATATCACCGTGGGAAGCCCGGCTCGCGCGCATCAGAGATGAGTCCGATGCTCATAGAGAATGAATGGAGCCGTCATTCTCTATGAGCGTCGGACTTATCTCTGATGCGCGCGTGCTGGATTTCCCACGCTGATATCTCGACAATGGGAGCGGCTCCAGGAGCAGGACTTCGTGTACGGGGTAAGTATAAGGGTTTCTAGCCGGGGGTCAGCCGGGCTCTGCCCCGGCACAGGGGGTGACAGGTTCCTTTTAAAGGAAAACTATCAGTAGGTTTGTACATATGATCCTGGAGATATAGACCTGTAGCGACAGGTTGTTTCTGAGTAGTTGGATCTAAAGCCAGTATAAAACTCAGTTCAGTTCACTGGGGATGTTCCTTGACTCTTTAATAAACTGTCCCACCCGCTGGCTCTTACGCCACCACCAACTTTCTCTGAGGAGCGAGATGTGGCTACTTATGCATAGAGGTATATCCGTAAGTAGGAGGCAATGTACAAGACGGCAGCCGGGTCAAGGATCGCCCCCAATGTACCAAATAGACTAATTTACAAACTAACTTCAGATTTAACTGCTCAAAAATGGCATTCCGGGGAGAAATAAGAAGACCTGCTCTGGAATCGGCAGCTCTGCTGCTACAGGTATATATCACCAGGTTCATACATACGAGCCTGCTGATAGTTTCCCCTTAATAGTGTGTTTAATGGAGTGTTGAGTGGGCTTAAGAATTGAGCCTATTAAATAAAGAGTTGTTGCTAAGCTGTGAGATGGGGGAATGGTGATTGTGGGCTATGAAGTTGGAGGATTCCATGTATTCCATGATAGCATGCTAATTACACCTAGAGACAGGGTATAATAGGATAGTGGTAATTAGCATACTTCAAGACAAATAGCAATATATTCTACAAGTGATCACATGCTCAAGTCCCCTAGAAGGATTAAAAATCACTGCAAAACAGAAAAAAGTTTAAAAAAATAAAAAAAACATTCTTCCAATTTATTATATAAAGTAAACATAGTTAGTATCGGTTAATGAAAGTTCAAAAGCTTATGAAAAAGTTATGGCTTGGATTTGTAGCATCTCTTAAAGAAGCAGTGAATTTTTTTTTTATTTCCTCCCCTGCTGCAAGCTGGCACATATACTTACTATCGATGATCACTGTCCTGCGGTGTGGCTTCATTCTGGTGGTACAGCGCCATTCGTGTCCAGCTTACAGTGACGTCACAGCTCTTCTGACACCCTTCTTTCCCCATTGATTTCGAAGACCCAAAGTCAGGGTCTCCAATGCATCTCTAAGAGACCACTCACATATAGATGCATTGAGTCTGACTTCCGGCCTCATTAGCTGAAGGTCTGCTGGTGAAGAGGTCACGTGGGCATCAGCGGGACCCGAATGGCGCTGTACGAATAATGTACCATTTAAGCAGTGCTGCTGGAAACAGATAGTCAATGGTAAGTATACGTGCCAGTCTGCAGCAGAGGAAGAAATAAAAATAAAGAACTCCACTGCTACTTTAAGTTATCAACAAAGAAATTTGCCGCAAGAAACGGGTGATGCCCAGTTCAATGCATTGTTCACTGTGTTCAATGCATTGGTGCTGAACACACAGCATCGCAGGGAACATTCCCTGTTGTTGTTGTTGCAGCAGCTTTTTTTATTGATAATTTTTGAGCCACAAAACATATTGCCAATCTGATTGTAGCAATAGGTTTCTGAGATAATGCTGGTCATATCTGATACTGTATATTTAATACATGTAAAAAGTTCTGTATTTTGTTAAGAAAGCAGTGCTATATGTAATTTGTCTGTTGACATTATATCACCTTCTTATTCGGGTCAACATAATACAATTGGGCAAATGTGGGCGCGTTTGTTTGTATTTTAAAACTTTTTCTTAACAGATTGCACTAGCACTCCTCCCATCCTGGTCACTGTGGATGTTCCCTATAAACTGATCTCTTCTACCAAGCTATGACATTCTACTAAATCCTGCATCACAGTACCAGTGTGTGCATTTTTCCTAGTTTAAATTTCATAAAATTCATCAGAACATGTTGCACATAATTCTCCGGTTGATCTTTCCCTTTTTTTGTGTTTGTGCACTTATGGTTCCAATCCCAAGTGAATAGCAAAAGATATTTGTGCATAAACACACAGATCCTGTAGTAAGTGTTCATCTGCTTAATTCATTGAATAATGTGCCAAATCTACTCTTAGCAGTATCACTAAATGAATCAGACGGCTTTATATTATTGGATAAAGAAACACGTTTTACATAATGCATATTATTCACTGAAGCTGTTACTTTTTTTCTTTTTTTTTCTTTCTTGCATAGGGTTGTTTTTTTCCCCTTGCACAATAAACTAATGTTTTCCTGGATGTGATGTTAAAAACTAATAAAGATGCAGTGATAATTGAAATCTGTAAAAGTGTTTTCTAGTTGTTAGCCAACTGAAACTCACAATGCAAGTTCTGTCATAATAGTTTATTTTGTAATATTTCAATTTGATCCCTATTATGCGGATGTTGCTGACAATATTTGGTTAATGATTGTTAATGATACTGAATTATTGTGCTTTTGATCAGATTAGAAAACTGACTCCGGATTGTTTCACCCTTCTAGTGCCAGACACATGATGTATTTAGATTTGTCAAAACATGTGGGCTACCGTGCTCTCGGGCCAGTACTGGGAGATAATAATGGGAGCTGACTACTCCAAAGTTTGGTTTGGATTAAATAAACTCCATGAGATTGTCTCAGTCCTAGAAAGATGACATCAACAAAAGCTCTGAGTAGTTGTGTAATTCATTTATTTTTAGCATATGATGAAAATGAAACATTAGTTTATTAGCAGTAGTTTCATTGTATTTTCCTTTTTTTTTTTTGCTTTCTATGCGGTATGCTATATTATGTTTACATGGCAAAAATAGGATCACTAAAGCCCCTATTACACGGGGCGACAGAGAGGAGCAAACGAGCGATGTCACCGCTTGCTTGCTCCTCGTTCACTGACCGCTGCCGGCGCTATTACATGTGTCGGCAGTGAGCTGGTAAGTGCAGGGGGGCTGCCCGGGTGATAGTTAGATAGTCCGGGCAGCCCATAGCAGATAGCAACAGTCTGCTGCTGCCGCCGCTCCTGTTTCACGGTATGACGGCAGCAGATCGCTGCTATATTAGCTATTTTTCTTTCAACATGTTGAAAGACAAACGACTGCAACGATCAGCCAGCGTTGATCGTTGACTTCAATTACACAAGACAATTAGCCGCTGTAACGGACGATAATTGTTTTGCGTAATAGGGCCTTAAGGAGTCTAGTTTTCGTGGGGTGGGTGAGCAGTCAGCTGCCCAGGAAGAGACATAACTAAGGCTTCAAATATACAAATGGGGCAGCCCTGGTAATAGAGATAGTAGAAATGGTAGCAAGGAGTGCACGTCTAACCGCACGGGATCTGTCCGTCCGGGTAGAATCCAACAAAAATAGTAGGAGACAGCACCTCTGGAGAAAATTGTGATTCTTTTATTCACATCAAACGCATTTGATGGGAATAAAAGAATCACGTTTTTCACCAGAGGTGCTGTCTCCTACTATTTTTGTTTGATAACTAAGGCTTCATCCACAATCTTTTTTGTCTGTCCGTTTAGGAAACTGATCCATTTTGACCTCTGATCAGTTCAACCAAAAACTAGGACCTGCACTTATAGTTACATAGTTAATAGGGTTAAAAAAGACAAAAGTCCATCAAGTTTAACCTATAACCCAACTGTGTTGATCCAGAGGAAGTTTTGTGAGGCAGATACCAATTACCCCATCACGAGGAGAAAAAAATCTTGCCTGGTCTGTTTTTGCAAAACAGAAGCTCCTATAAATGTCAGTGGGTCAATTTTTAACAGATGACACATTGTTTGTGTCTGTGTGCCGACCGATTTTACTGAAGCATTGCCCAGCAAGCCCTAGGCAGCCTCCACCCTGTGTTTTTTGCTGATCCCCAAAAGCCGATGAAAAACAGATGCATCATAATCTGGTATGAAAGCATGGACCCTCGCACCACTCTATGCCATTTGCTGACCAAACATGTGGACCACGATATGATCCTCACTGCCAAACGTGTTCAGTAATGCAGAAAGTAACAATCCTCATGACCACCCAACTCTGAATCTGCTCTGGTTCTCTGAATTTTCTTCTGAAGCTGGTCTTGAAAACAGATGCATCACTGATGGTTTCTCTAGGACATCACTGTCCCAGATTTCTGAGGTCTCAGAAGAAAACCTCATGTGTGGATGAGACCTATATAGTAGGACCTCTGAGTCTCTCACTCAAGTAACATAAAATCATTAACCACAGTGGTTGGACAGCAACATTTACCCCCTCCTTGTAATACAGAACTCCATGTGCATAAGGCCCTTGATAAAACCACATAGGATGCATATAAAGGAGCAGCATCACATACTCTTCTGGCTGTTCCACCTGTGCCAGTCAGTAGAATAGAGTGCTTGCATCCTTCTGGTATTGTGGGATTAGAGGAAGGACAAAGTCTGTCATGATGCCAGTAAGCAAATATGGACAACATCTATATTCTGCACCTGCAAAGAATTGGAATATATTACTGATTCTTCACTATAAAGCACTAATAAACTATAATTAGAAATATAGTTGTAATAGGCCCCAGGTTCTCAAGCTTTGATACATTTACCCCCAAGGGGAGCTCAAATTGTCCTCATGCTGTGCTTTTAATAAGAGTAACATAGTGTATGATCTGTGCCTTAGGAGTCATTTCATGTAATTTATTTGAGTAGGAGGTTCTTGGCTTACAACTATTGTAATGGTTTGTCATCATTTTATAATGGTTCAGCTGCGGAAAATGTAATTAACACCAGAATTTGTCTAAAATCCGCACTGAAAATCCACAGTTTTTGTTGTTGTCTGCATTTACCCTACTAAATGAGATTGCAGATAATGTAGTGTTATTCCATCCATACAGATATTCTGCGCAGATCATTTGTCGTCATGTAAAAAGGTTAAACATTGGACACCTTAAAGGGGTTAGCCACTTTATAGTAAAATTGATCAGTGTACAGTATTAGTTAGTGTTGTCACTGCACTTACTGACAGCAGCTCCCTGTGTACCTCATAGAGCTGACATCAGACTCCCCTCTTCCAGGCTGTGCTGTCCTGCTGTGTAGAGAGTCTGTCCATAAGATGGCCGACATGGAGAAGCATGTGACCATGCCCCCCCCCAGTGTTTACCATAGGCATAGCCTCACCACAGAACAGGGCAGCACAGCCTGGAGGAGGGGAATCTGATTTTAGCTTTATAAGGTTAGAGATCTGAGCTGTATACTGTATAGTAGGCAAAGGACTTGACCCATGGGTAATAACATTGCACTATTGTCTAGGCCCTGTGTTAAGTATACATATGTGCCGCCTAAATATTCTTGTCCAGCTGCCAGTTAGAAGACAACAGATGGGA
>NC_091455.1:173345697-173463197 GCF_027789765.1 Dendropsophus ebraccatus
TACAATGGATTTGAAAATCAGAAGCATGCTTTACACAGGTGCGCTTTTTTTTTTTTTTGTAGTGCGAATGGTGTTTTTAACCCCCACATTTACTTGTATTGTACCGTACATTAATACTTGGTACTTGGTACAGAATTCTACAACAAGAATCTACAACAAAAGGATTTTTCTGCCTCTGGATGTTAAATAAAAGTTACAATTCACTGACAGCTGAGAAATTTTGCCAAATTATGGGTGGATTCACACACTGGGATTAGATCAGATTTTACGAGTAGCCGGTAGAAAATAAATAAGGGAATTTATTAAGACCTGGGTTTCTTATTCCTGGCTTGATAAAAAGTGCACTGGTTTAGTACACGCAAAATAGAAATATTATCAACTTATTAAATTTGACTTATTTTTATCATCTATCGCTATAAACTACAGACTATAAACTGGAGTAGGTTTAAGGCATAAGTTACACCAATTTCCAGTATAAAGGATAGTATATGGGCAGGGCTGTGGAGCCACACCCCCTGTTAAGCCCCACCCACTAAAAAATTACCACACAAAATGGACCAGAATTCTGGTGTGCATGCCGTGCCCTTCTTTCACTTTTATTTTCAATGCTATCTGCATCTCGCTAAAGTAAGGGGAGTAATGGAAACGTACATGGCTAACTAACAAGTATTTTTTGCATTTTTTTTAAGAAAAGAAAGATTTTCTGAACAGTTGTACTGAACAAACATTTTAGAAAAGAGTCAACTAAAAAACTTAGCACAATAGAGTAGATGTAAACTACATCAAAGGTCCATAATGTGTAGCTGGGTGATCCATGTAGCAATAAAAAATGTCTATATCACTAATCTACAGGTAAATAATTACAGTACACATAACAGATGGGTCATATAACCCTGTAACTACGACTTTATTCATAGAAAGAGATGTTGGCCAAAGAAAGCAAAGCAACCAGTGAGAAACAGTGGAGGATCATAAGACCAAGAGAGAGAGAGTGAAGGAAGGAGAAGGAAAGAGAGAAAAAGAAAGAGGAGGAAAAAAAAGGGGGGGGGGCTGAGGGTAAATGTTATGGGGAAGGCAACTAAGGGGTTTACAAGAGTTAAGAGATAACTTTGAGGCTTCAAGATGCAATGTATCATGACTAGGCCTAAGAGGAGGCCAACTAGGAGCTTATGTCAGGGCTGTCACAAAATAGTATCCAAGTCATCCATGTATGAGCGAAGTGGTAATTACAATTGGTATCGTCTACCACCATCTCTTACCATACGCATTATATAATTTACCTTGGATACCTATTCTGCAAGCGATGTGGGATATTTCCAATGGCATGCTAGCACCACTCTAGCAACAGATAGATAGTAGCCACTTAAAGGAGAAGACCGGTGAAAATGTTTATTAAAGTATTGTATTGGCCCCCAAAAGTTACACAAATCCCCAATATACACTTATTACGGGAAATGCTTATAAAGTGCTTTTTCCCTTCACTTATTACTGCATCAATGCTTCCCTTCCTGGATAACATGGTGATGTCACTTCCTGGATAACATGGTGATGTCACGCCGCCTCACAGAGCTGTGCAGGCTGTGGCTGCTGGAGAAGAGGATGGCAGAGGGATGCTCAGTGTCCCTCCAGTGCCCTGTGTCCCTCAGTGTCCCCCTGCCATCATCCTCTCCAGGAGCCATTGCATCATGTTCAAACTTATTTTATTATTTTACATAGGAAGTAACAGGAAGCTTTTTAAGATTAACTGTATTATTTTCACAGATTACTTTGCATCAGTTTGTATCCATCTTTGAATTGATATTTTTTTTTCATAGGCTTCGTTCTGTGTCGGAGGATCCATTCTTTGGCACATTCAAATAATAAAAAAACAACAACTTCATGCTATATTTTTTATCCATTCAGAAGACATGGCTGATCACTCCCACAACACAATGGTCAGGCCTGAAAATTCTTCACGCCAAACCCATCTTCTGATGGTGAAGGGTAGGGAGGCCCCCATACACCTTATACTGTTGACCAAACCTGCAGAATGCTTTAGTTTACAGTGCATGGGCACCTTAAGATCATACAAAGAATATAGAGCCTGGCACAGCAGTAAACAGGGAAGCGGGAGGTAACTTAGGGAGGAGCATTGTTGGTGTAAGTGATGAGGTTAAAGGGGTACTCCAGAAATTAAAAAAATCTTTTCAGATCAAGTGGTGTCAGGAAGTTATACCGATTTGTAAAAATCTATTTAAAAATCTTAAGTCGTCCAGTACTTATAAACATTTGTATTCTTTCCAGTCTGACACAGTGCTCTCTGCTGCCTCTTCTGTCCATAGCAGGAACTGTCCAGAGCAGCAACAAATCCCCATAGAAAACCTATCCTGCTGTTACAGTTAGGTGGCAGCAGAGAGCACTGTGTCAGACAGGACATGCAGCAACTGATAAACACTGGAAGGACTGATTTGAAAACTTTTTTTTTTCATCAGAGTACCCCTTTAAGATGTATCCTGAAGTAAATGGGCATTCCGTTTTTGAGGTGCCCCCATACCAAAAGAATCATTTACAGCACATTCAGTTCTGGTAGTAACTGAAAAAAACTGGGCAATTCAATTATAATAAAGGACTTTGGGCTGAGCTGTCACCTTTTTACAATGGCAGCCTAGCAGACCAATCACATGAATAGGTTCCATCCACGGCTTGGTTAAACCGTAGAAAATGTATTTAAACATCACAAAAAAACAAAACAAATAAATAAAAAACACGCCGACGCGTTGCTGGGTCAAACCCCTTGATCATGGCTAGTGTATCACAGTAGTTTACATGCTTATATACCTGCAGGATGTGATGTCCTGCTCTTGACAGTGCACGCCCCTTGGAGGGTGGGGAACACCTCACCTGAGAGGAGGTCACATGACTACTCACAAATGAGTTTGTTACAAACATTGTATCACAATAAAAAAAACGTAATTACTTCTAATGATAAACATCACATGAATAACAAAAATTTGTTTCAATAAATATAATATAGATCTGATTTGTAATTTAATCCTTCCGGATACCTTGTACTCAGGTTTAAAATCCACAGAGCCTCCCTTTTTCGTAGCAAATGAGTCCAATCGCCCCCCCCCCCCCCCCGGCCTGGGTTTGTTAACTCTTTCTATGGCTGAGATCTGCAGGCCTTTTAAATCTCCCCCATAGGTTTCTACATAGTGTTTCGAAAAAACAGAAGTTTGTTTGACAGTGTACACACAGGTGCTGCAGCGCGGCACCGCACAGCGGAAAAAACCTTTTATATTCAACCAATTCTGGACATTGGTACCCCCCAAGGAAGGGTGAGCTGACATTTTTATTCCTATTGCTGAGCCTAGCAGACCGGCAATAGTCAGCCAGACATCTGCCACAGTCATATCATGACCACAATATGGGTGGTATTACACGAGCCGAGCAGGGCCCGATAATACCTGTAAACGAGCAGCGATCTGCTAGATCGTTGCTCGTTTACTAGACCTATTACACGGCCCGATAATCGTTTGACAAGAGCTGCAAGGACATCGTTACCGATGTCCTTGCAGCCCTTGCTAAACTGGCATACATTACCCATCCACGTTCCAGGGCTGCTCCTGCGTCCGCTTCTCCCGGGGGTCCCGCGCGCTCTCTAGCGTCACAGCAGCCTGTCAGCTGGTAGGCCACTCAGCCAATCACAGGCCGGGACCGCCGTGGCCTGTGATTGGCTGAGCGGCCTATCAGCTGACAGGCCTCTGTGACGCTAGAGCGCGCGCGGGACGCAGGGAGAAGCGGACGGCAGGAGCAGCCCTGGAACGTGGATGGGTAATGTATATCGTTAGTCGCCGGCCACGCACCGCTATTACACGAAGCGGTGCGCGGTCGGCGCCCGACGAAAATAGGTTCTAACCTATATCAACGATCAGCCGATGATCGTTGTCATCGGCTGATCGTTGCATTTATTACACGGAGCGATAATCGGCCGAATCGGGCCAATTCGGCCGATTATCGTTCCGTGTAATACCACCCTATGTGAGGGATATGTGTGGCCCTCTTATCCCATCAGCAGCCCAGCCACACAATCACCGGGTGACCGAGTCCATGGCAGTCAAGCGGGGATGGAACAATTACCATAGCAACCGTAGCATAGCCCCGAAACTCTGAGCACCTGCTGCCTCCCATCCAGATGCACATGCAGTCAAGTAGAATGACAGAGCGGGGAGCGTTGAACTGTCACTTTCCTGCTCTGCCGTTTACTTACAGGCTGCAGGTACTTTATTCCTCCAGCTTGTGAGCCATTGGAGGCGATTCCCACACTAACAGGTGCAATGATATGACGCCATCACACCTGCCAGGGATTCCCATTTCTGAGGCTCAGACTGGAGGCCTGAAGAGAAATTAGTGAAATGTGGAGCTAGATAAGTATTTTAAGTTAAGTTTTTTTTCTGTTTGGTCATAGTGGGACATTATTGGTATAGGGGCACAGCGGGGGCATTATTACTATATGTGAGAGCACTGGAGGCATTGCCTGACAACACAATGCTGACAAGCATAATATACCACACTACAATGGTTGTTCTGTGTATTATATGAGCAATCAGAAGATTACAGGTGAAAGTCCTGAGTGCAGGGAAAAAGTAACAATAAAAAAAGTGAAATAAAACAATACCTATAAAGCTATGTTCCCACTTCAGGAACATATCAGGGATGGCGGCTGTCTCACAACATATTTATTAGGGGCCGTCTGTTTAACAAGAAGCCCGCCTTTACCCGATATGTTCCTGAAAAGGGAAACATAGCCTAAAACAGTATCATTTTTTATATCCTCCATAGTAAATGCTATAAAAAATGAAAAACAAAAACAAAGTGAGAATGGTGGTATTTAGTTAATCCACTTCCAGAAACCAAAAACAGAGACCAAAAAGTCAAGTGCCTGAAAATGATACAGATAAAAATAAGAGTATTCTTTTCTTTTTTTTTCAATTAAAAAAAAAAAAAGCTACAGGTAGTAAAGGAAACTTGACCAGGGAGATGGGCCCAAGCTTCACTTTCGACACAAGGGCAATGGGCTTTAGGCACATCCCTGTAGATAAATCACTATTTTATTAGACCATTCAAATTTTCATACATATACTGTAGATAAAATATTAGCATTTGGTTAAAAGAATATATACATCAGTAAGTGATGATGTTCCTACTGACAACTGACAAAAAGTACTAACATGAATGCACACAAAGCATATAATATGTAATATAAACAGACAAGGATATAAAATCAAGAAGGCAATTAAGGGCAGTATTACATGACCCGATGAGCAGGGTAAGTGAGCTCCGATCTGTTAGATCGGTGCTTGCTTAGGGCCCTATTACACGGAGTAACACCCACTCAGCCAATCATTGCTCGCAGCACTGTCTCATCTCAGTGAATGGCTGGCTGAGCGGGCTGTCACTACAGAGGCGGTTTTGGTGGTGGCTGCGGTCAGCGGTGGACGCAGAGACAAGGCAAGAGGACATTGGGGGAGCATGGAGATGTAAGCTTACATGTTTTTCATTTATTTAGGGATTGCTTGCTTCTCGGCTAATTGTTGCCTTTATTACACAGAGCGATATCTGTCTGATTTTGCTTGGAGGGTATGTTTGCACACATTGGAGCTTTATTGCGATACAGCAATGAAATTATTAATTACTGTGATGAAGTGATGTGGTAATGCAATGAAATGATAAATTACTGCCCTTAAAAGATGCATTCACATTGCATTTTCATTGCATTACTGCATGTGCAAATATAGCTTTAGACTAGAAATCCCTCTAAACCTGACATGCAATTCACTTAGAAAATCTTTGGGTCATGTGTGATGGGTGCTCTTTAATATGCCTTCTATGGCCAGTTTCAAGCGAGCGTATTACATGCACATTTTTACGAACTCAAGTCTTGGTCTGACCGTGGGTCTGACAGCTGTCAGTTCTGGTCATCAAATCTGCAGTCAGGTCAGAACTTATGACCATAAGTGTGCATGTAATACACTTAAAGGGGTTATCCAGGGCTACAAAAACATGGCCACTTTTCCCCCTACTGTTGTCTCCGGTTCAGGTGCGGTTTGCAATTAAGCTCCATTTACTTCAATGGAACTGAGTTTCAAAACCCCACCCAAACTGGAGACAACAGTAGGGGGAAAGTGGCCATGTTTTTGTAGCGCTGGATAACCCCTTTAAGTGAAAGATTTGATTTTGTATCCTTGCCTGTTGTTTTTCTGCAGTTTGCTTTAAGCACAGTCATATTAGTATTAATAGCATATCACTGTAATTTTGAATTAACCTAAAATAAATCAAAAAACGATCAATAAACTCAGAGTATATTGTAAATTTTAGGTTTAATCCTTTTGTACTTGAACAGTTAACTCATCTCTAACTACCAGTGTAGTTTAAGGCTATGTTCCCACTTTGCGAACATAGAGGCATTTGTCTCGTAATATAGGCAGCCACTAAAAATGATCATTATTAGAGCAGCTGTCTATATTACCAGGTGGCCGCCTTTCCCCGCTATGTTCCCAAAGTGGGAACATAGGCTTTGGCTCCTTTTACATGACCTGACGTGCGGAGAGATTGACACTCATTTGCAGTGCCTTTACACGTCAAGATTAATCATGGAGCTGGGCCGCACGTAAAATCTCTGTATTGTTTGTACAGCCATTTAAATCCATTATTATAGACCACACATCTCCTGTTTAGACAGGGAAATATGAGGCCGATAACAATGATTTTACCTGCTGCACAAAAGTTTAAATCACCCAACCAGTGGGTGTTTGCGTGTTTGTCGGCCGATCGCTGGCTCTTTCACATGGCTTGATTATTGGGGCATTGATCATTCTTAGAAGTAATCGATCCATGTTAAAGGGCTTTTAGAAGAAAAATGTGTGTATAAATATCTGAAAGACAAGTTTTGTTTTTCAAGATTATCCTAATTTAACCTTTTTCTATAGTACGCTGACACTGAAGGTTGGGCTGGGTCTGTTTTTGTCATCCGTTTTATGCAAGAAAAACTAATGAAAAACGGATTTATTTGTGTGCATCCACTTTCCTTGACTTTAATTATAAAAAAGGATAAAAAAACAAATCGAAACACATTCATTTTTTTTAACTTACACAAAAACGTGGTGAACCATGTTTTTGTATACATAAAAAATGGATGCATTTTGATCTATTTTTTTATGAATGGAAGCCAATGAAAAACTAATAAAAATGGATGCCCTCAAATACATGTTTCAAATCCATTTTTTTTTTTTTGCATAAAACGGATGAAAAGAATGGACTGCAAAAACTCAGCCTTAGCTTGGCATCTGAAATCTCTTGATAACATTCAGAAGCATTTTAAAGTAAATCTTAGAATAGACTGTTCCATACCCTCCTTTTAAAAAAACATATCCATTACCATATATTACCCTAAGGGTAACAGGTGCCAGCATTTGTCATCCTTCACAGGCACCTGTTTATGTCATGAGCTTTTTAGTCACTTTTCATGATACCCATTAAACAGATGCCATCCTATGGGCAACATATACAGAAGACTATTAGTGGCATCACCCATAGGCTACAAATCCCCCCAACATTCAATAGACCGATCTTGTACAAGTTCACCAGGTATCTGCTAAACAGATCCTATATCAGTCTATGGATGACAGGTGCAACAGTTAGGCATTTTTTGCTTCTATCTGTAGCCTTTCCAAGCATACAGATTAAAGGGGTGCTCCAGACATTTATATTTTTTCATACATTTCTGGGGTTGCATAGAAAATAATTAACACCTACTGTCATATCTTTGGGTCCAGCTGATGACCTACTCAGCCAATCACTGGCCATGGCGTTGTCCCACTTCAGTCAGTGATTGGCTGAGGGGGCTGTCACTGGCGAGACAAGTTCATCTCAGAAGTATAAGCGGGAGCTCAGGACCCAAAGATGTGACAAAAGGACCCTGGAGGTGCATGGTAGGTGAGAATAGGCTGTTTATTATTTGCAACCCCAGCAACATATAAAATACGAAGGCCAGGTAGGTGACAGATTTTGACAAGCTCTCCTTTTCTTTTTTTTGCCAAAAAGGGGGCATGTCATCGCTCCATGCGACTTTAGGCTGCGTTCACACTACATACATTTCAGTCAATATATTTCAGTCAGTATTGCAACCAAAACCAGGAGTGGATTAAAAACACAGAAAGGATCTGTTCACACAATGGTGAAATTGAGTGGATTTGCCGTTAAATGGCAGCCATTCACTCAATTTCAACATTGGGTGAACAGAGCCTTTCTGTGTTTTTAATCCACTCCTGGTTTTGGTTGCAATACTGACTGAAATATACATATACTGACTGAAATATAAATAGTGTGAACGCAGCCTAAAAGTTTTAAAAAACAAATGCGTCAGATTGTGGCACATAATTCCTTCACAGCATATACCACGGTGAAAGTGGAAAGATCTAGACAAGCAGCATGTTAGTAAGTTTACAAAGATACCAAAATTACCATCGCCCATTCACCACAATAGTAAATCCACCAAAACAGAATGAAAGGCAGACTCAAGTAAAGCCTGCTGTTACTCTACAATGGTAAATCTGGACCAATGGGTCACCAGAAAATGGCCCATTACTTGAATTAAGTTTATATGTTAAAGTGTCACTGTCTTTATAACTTTCAAAATCTAAATCAACAGTAGATGCGATATAAAGCAAGTTTGCAATAAATATTCTTTTGTTTTGTTTTATTATTATGCTGTAAAACAAGGCTATACTTACTTGTATTCAGGTCCAGTCTCCTGAAGGCAGCTTTTTAGTCCTGAGCTGGTTGAAAAAAACACATGCAGTCTGACCTGTACAAAAAGTCACAGCTCAATGTGTCCATCAATCAAATGACTGCCTTTTCTGTGCCCAGATGACCAGGACTGTGTTTAGTCTCCTGTGTGAGTGGTGATGTTAAAAGGGGTAGAAGAGCTGAAGCAAAAGGTGACACCTGTAGAAAGAAAAGCCAAAAAAAAAAGCTCATTCGCTCTCCCCTTCGGCTTGACCTCTGCACAGGTCACAGAGTTCACAGACCATGCTTACAAGTGTGTTCATTGTGTCTATGACCAAGGGTCTTGTGTATTAGTCGGTCGTATCAGGCCAATTTGGACGATTAGAAAGATTGTGTAATAGAAAGAATGATCAGCCAATGAAACGATCATCGGCTGATAATTTTTAGGTCCAGACTAAGGATGGTCCGAACCTGCCGAGGTTCGGGTTTGCATGAACCCGGACTCTCGGCAATGATTCCCGCTGTCTTAAACCTCTGTGCAGAGGGTGGATACAGCGGGAAGACCGCCTGGAAAACTGGGATACAGCCTATGGCTGTGGCTGTTTCCCGGTTTTCCAGACGGTCCTCCCGCTGTATCCACCGTCTGCACAGAGGTTTAAGACAGCGGGAATCATTGCCAAGAGTCCGGGTTTGTACGAACCCAAACCTCGGCAGGTTCGGACCATCCCTAGTCCAGACCTAAAATGATCATGAAATAGTGATCCTCAGCTGACAGCAGATGATTGTAGTAGAAAATAAAAAGGTATTTACTTACAACGTTCCCCGGGCCGTGCCCTCGGGCCTTCCCCAATGATTGGCTGAACAGCCTCTCAGTACAAAGACTGGAACAGAAGGGAACAGAGGGCAGAGCTGCAGTTGAAGAGACCAGAGAAAACCTGAGGACACTTGGGACGTAGTAAGGTAAGTAAGCACTTTATTATTTTACACCAAAGGCAAGGTCTGCACGGACATCACTAACGATGTCCATGCAGCCCTTGCTGCCCAATAGTCGGCCCGTGTAGTTGCTCAGTAAACAGATCAGGCAACATGTACTAAAAATAAATAAATTAAACTACAATTGGTAAGTAGAATCACATTTGAAAAATGAACATGTTCCTGAATGTAAAATAAATCTAAGGTTTTACCTATGGTCGTAGATAAAACAATCTGGAGCTGGGTCTAGCACAAGAGAATTTGTCAGTACGGAGGTTTTCTTCTACCGTTCTTGCGCTCTTCTAGAGCTTGTCAATGAAACCTGAGCTTTTTATGTAGAATTTAGGTTGTCACAATGTCTGGACTAAAAAAGGTGTTTTATAATTGAAAACACATCAGGCCAAATGAGGGGAAAGGGTAGAGAGAATACAGACGGAAACATATAGTAACCTGTTACATCAAACCCCCAAATGTAGAGCCCTGTTGTAGAGACAAACTCATTGCCACATCTAGATACAAAGAACCATATCTGGGGGTATTTCCTGAGGTACGTACAGGTGCACTGTAGATAGGAGACATCTACTTTTGGGATCTGTTGGATATTACAGTTCTGGCATTAATATAAACATAGGGGGAGATTTATCAAACTGATGTAAAGTGAAACTGGCTCAGTTGCCCCTAGCAACCAATCAGATTCCACCTTTCATTTTTCAAAGAATCTGTGAGGAATAAAAAGTTGAAGCTGATTGGTTGCTAGGGGCAACTAAGCCAATTCTACTTTACACCATGTTTGATAAATCTCCCCCATTCTGTTCTTTTTTTACTTACAGGTACTTGCCAAGCCTACCCCATAGGGATTCTGTCCTGAAGAACTCCAGTACCATCCATACATCCACTGGTTCATTGTTCTCCCCACCATGTCTTCAGGTATTAATAGTAACTACTGTTGTTACCGTTTGAATGATGAGATTTTTAACACAAATACACCCTGCATGCTTTCTTTACCTAGTGTATGAACAAGAGATTGAACAGTGAAAACTAAGGATGAACACACTTCAGTGAGATTGTATGAGAAATAGGGTAAGCACTTTATTTAAAGGAATACTCCAGCATTAAGTTCAAAAAAATAAGAATGATGACGAAACCTATAGCATTGCTTACCTGAATGCCCCAGTTCTGAATCCACCAAACATTCATTGGGCTTTTGGGATAAGTACTTGCTTTAGTAGATATCACTATGTACTGCTTGCTGGTTGCACAGCTGCTCAATACTACAATTCCCAAAATGCATTGTTTCCCCATGGCTCTTCATTACAGTCCTCCCACCCTGCCTACTCCCTCCCCCAGCACTCTTGCCAGTTCCCCGCCCAGAACTGTGGCTTTAGTGCCATACCCAAAACTGCTTTTAGGGTAGCATCATACATATCAGATCACTGCATCATACACACCAGATTTCTGCTGCAAATATATAAAGCCACAGAAAATGACAGTACCCAGTATCCAGGACCTTGCAACGTGAAATCCGCTGCCATACGGTACGTGTAGAGGTGCCCTTAGGGTAGGTTCACATGCTGCAGATTTTCTGTAACTGATTTAGTTTTGGTACGGAAACACTGAACATTTTCTGCAACTGATCTGTACCAGACTTGCAGTGTGTGAACATACCCCAAAGCCTCTCACACTCGCTTGCTCCTCGTTCCCTGCTCGCTGCCACCGCTATTAAACACAGCAGCAGCTAGCGGGTAAGTGCAAGGGAGGTGCGGGGGGGGCTGCCCTAGTGATCGCTGGATAGTCCAGGCAGCCCATAGACTATAGCAGCGGTCTGCTGCAGCCTCTGCTGTTCCACGGAGCGATGGCAGCATATCGCTGCTATCATTGTTATTTGTCTTTCAACATGTTGAAAGACAAACGACAGCAATGATCAGCCGACATCGTTCATGTCAACTGATCGTTGCCTTCTATCACACAGGACGATTATCGGCCGAATGCGGCCGATAATTGTTCCGTGTAATAGGGCCTTTAGGGTGTACACTGCAGATTTTATGCTGGTAGATTTTGATGCAGTGTAAACCAATATACATAAAGTTGAAATAAAATAAAAATGAAATAAAATAAAATTGGCAACGTATGTTCACATGGTTATACAAACCACACGTGAAAACATCCTTCAAAAACAGCTTGCCAATCAGTGTGTTTTTTACAAGCAATTTTTAAAGCACAGTTTTTATGCTGTTTTGAGCACTCCCAATTGACATAAATGAGAGCTAGAAAATACACATTTGTTTAGCTGTTTTTGTAAGGCATTTTTCAGGCTGATGTTGACTGTACAGGCTGGTCAGAGTGTAAGGTGCCCTGCAGAGGGGACAGCGAACCACGGGGGCAAATGTTAAGGGGCACCACACAGGCCCTTGTCACGGTAGCCAGGAGTGGGGCAAGCTGGCCACCCCTGAATATGCTGAACGAGCACTGGCAGGCCTACTGGGAGTTCTAGTTGCTACAGTTGCTGAGTAGAGTAGTGAGTGTTGTAGAGCTGCAGGTGTTGTGCGGGAGTGATGACAGAGGCACTGATAAACTTAACTACAGAATAGTTCACTGGTTTGCTTTGAAGGACAGTACAAAGTATCACAGTCTCAGTGTCAGGACGGGGAAGTAGGGACAATTCGAGACAGTGGGCCCTAAGCTTGAACCTACCCACTGTCCCTACCTACATGTCCCAATCGGCCCTAGTCAGCCACGTACAACCACGAAGACGTTCCCTATACTAAATGTAACACGTTCCCTACTAAGTGTAACACAGAACAAGACAGACAGACATCAAGCCAAGTCAGAACCAAACGGGCAACGCAGTACAAGATCAGAGATCAAAAGGATAGTCAAAGGTCAGGCAGGAGGACAGGTAACAAGTCAAGCAGGCAGAGGAATTAGGTACAGGGATTGCAGAAGTAGACAGGGGGAGCTGGGATCAGGGTATGAACCTTATTAGCCAGCCGGGAAAGACTGGCTCTGCTTTCATTTATGCGGATCAAGATCCCGTTCTGGATCCCCATTGGACCAGCACTCTGTTCCTCAAGGTTTCCGGACAGGTAGAGGCACGTGTCAATCAAACCACACTGCTCATCTGCAGCAATCAAGGCTAGCAGTGAGCAGTGTAACTCCTGCATTGCCAGGAAGCTGAAAAGCAAGCGTGTGTATCACACAAGTAAAAACAGGCCCAGTTAACACCAGGCTCACTGCACATTCCTAACACTCAGAACACAATAGGCACCCTGTTTGAAGTTGCAGTCACTCTCAGAGGAGGTATCTACTGGTAGTGTTCTCAGCAGGATCTGTTAATACACTCTCTCTCTCTCTTACACTGACAACTAGAGGACTAGAACTCAGACCTTTAATCTCACCAAAATATAAATAAAGCTAACAGTGGGGGATCTGATTGGGCAATAGACTTAGGATAACGCTCTGTGATAGGGCAATAGCTCCTGAGGTTGGTAGCTCAGGGATTGGTCAAGGAAAGATCATCAGACAGGGGCCGGAAATATACAAATCAATAGAGACATCAGTTAACCCTTCTATACTTTTAGACTATCAGCCTTGCAATAGAACAGTGACATCTGTGGCGGGAGTTGTTCACTACTGACTTCAGTCTCTGAGGTTACACCTACACTTAGTACCGACGTATACTTGCTAGAAATAACAGTGGACCCCACTCTGGGACACTGCAAGAGGAGGCAGGAATAGTTTTCAGAGAGACGATCCAGACAGCAGAATATGAAATGTAGTCTCTGGATGGAGGCAAGAGTCAGGAACTGGAGAAAATCCCACAAAAGAAAGAACTACCCAACTTGTCACAGCTGCGATGGCGACCCATGTCTTAGGCTGCTGCCACACCCGTTCTCCTAGTTCCCCACACTATGCGGACTCTAGAGCCTACATGCTGGGGCCCAGTGCCACATCTCCCTCAGCTCCTTTGAGCGCCTTACCTGTCCGCGCCTACTTCCTCTTCTCTCTCTGACACACCGCCCAGTCTCCTAAGGTGCTTGTGCGCCTGCTCAGTGAGATTAAAAGGGCCAGTGGGCCCTTAATTGGTTATTGCACACAAACACTTCCCTATATAAACCTGTCCCTGCCCTGACTTCCCTGTTGGAGCCTCTGCATGCTAACCCTTAATTTGCGGTTCCAGCTCTCCTGCCTGTGATTCCTGTCGGGACTGCTGCCTGTAGCTCCAGCCCTTGACTCCTGTCCTGGTTCCAGCCGTGAGTCCTGCTGTGGTGCTGCCTGTGTATCTCTGGCTGCACCTTGCCCACCACCACTAGCAAGCCAAGCCAGCCGTACAAACTGGGAGTTGCCTACCACAGCAAATTCAACCCACCTTGTGGCGGGCTCTGGTAAAGACCAGTGGCCCCTAGACTCTGCTCCCTGGTGCGGCTTACGCCATTGTTAGCAGTGGTTCAGTGAATCCACGACTCCTGTCAGGGATATTTCATGCACCATGCTGAAGCCAGTACAATTAGAGATAACATTATTTTACTAAGTTTTATATCTTGATCACATAGAAAAGATGATCATTGGATATCTGCTTTCGGCAAGTGTATTCTATTTATCCAGAAGCTTCTAAAAGAAACATAAAATCAAATCAGTTAATCACCTGAATATACATAGAGTACAATTAAAACTACTTCATCAAAGGGAATGAGGGCAGGAAGGCAGCTTAAAGGGGTATTACCATTTTTAAATTTTATTCGATAACACAAGGACAATAACGATAACACACAGGTGTATACATGAACCTAAGTTACAAGGCGAGCTAAGTGGGCTAACACATTTCACCCTCCGTACATTCAATGAGAACATAGTCTGAAGTTAGGATTTAAAAGCACTAGGTAAGCTTTTGTTTTTATGCAGCATACATTTAGTTTTTAGACATGTCTGCTCCAAAGGAACTTACAATCTGATTTCCATACTCCAGTCATGCACATATTAGAACAAGTTCAATGGAAATTTGGTTAACACTTTTTCCACTATCCATAGGACCCCCAGCAGTCAGAACCCATGCAATCTCAAGAACGATGTTCCCAAAGCTCCTATTGGAATGAAGTGGTGGTTAAGTATGTACCCTGCTGTTTCATTTATTGCTTATGGGAGTGCTGTAGATAGCCTAGTATGGCAACAGGAGCTTCTAGAGTTCCATTTGTGGAGTCCCAGCAGTCCCAGCAATCATCCTGTAGATGGTCTAAAGTCTATGGTACTCCATTTTCACAGCAGATTTTCATTCCTCTCCAGTGTTTGAAATCTGCCAGTGGTGTTGTAAATCTTAAAATACTGTTCTGTTGTAATGTTAAAAAACAATAAAGAAGTCATGCTTACCTGTCTGCACTCCCCCAGTGCCCTCCTGCTGCCTCTTCGAGTCCCCCGGTTCACTGGCTGCAGCAGTGTGATTGGCTGAGCGGGTTGTCACTAAGTGGGGGACCTGGAGATGCTGCAGGAGGACACTGGGGGAGCGCAGAGAGGTAAGAATGGCTTCTTTATTGCGGCACTTATTAGCAGACAGTGGCGGTAGGATATAGGGGGAAAAAACACCCCTACGCCAAAAAGAAGGAGTTGCTGATCAGTGGCACACTTACGTGCGATGCTGATCAGCACTCAGTGGCGTTAGGGCCATAAAAAGAAAAAAAAAAAAACAACTCTTTTTACCCCAAAGCAAATGATCAGTGTATAATATACACTGATCAGCTGCTAGGGGGCAGTAGAGCGATGCTGGCGGAGATTGCCGAAGATAGGGGCGACGGAAAAGCCAGAAGAGACGAGGATTCCCGACGAAGACCGAACGAACCCGTAAGTGGCGGCGACGAGGAGAAGAGGACGCGCGGGACCGCGGATCTTCGTTCTGGACACCGGGATCAGGTGAGTATAGTGCACTACACTATACACTCACCTGTTCTGCACCCCTCAGCTAGGTAGCTGAGGGGTGCAGAACAGGTGAGGGAATAGTGCAGAACCCGGCCGGACACTTTTTTTAACTGTTAGATCGCCGTGATGGGCCGGCCGGTACTTGCCGGCCTATCACGGCGATCGCGGGGGTGGCACCGGCGCCATTTTTCTGTAGCACACTAATGGCGATTGGTTCTGTCCAGCACCAATCGCCATTGCTTTCTGATTAGTTACCTACGGTGCAGCTTGCCTTTGCTAACACATTGATCGGACTACACACCAGATGTTTACTATAAATGTGATGACTGTACATCATTTATGTTTGCTGTGCCATCCCAGGTTTTTCTTCTTACCCTCTCCTCCTGACCCCCCCCCCTCCCCTTTGTGTTCCTCCCCGTGGGTTGATTCTTCTATGGTTTGCACGGTATTTGTATGCTTGACAAAGGCCGGATTGGCCGAAACGTTACACTTTTGTACCCTGATGTGTGAATAAACACACTTTATTTTGCATCGGATGCTGTGGGTATCCTTCTTCTACTGATGCTCCAGTGATGTCACTGGAGCAACGACACCACGAGGACAGAGCGGCCACTTGTGACCGCAGGGAAAACACTTCCTGCGGCCACAAGAGTGACTGACAGGAAGGGAGCCAATGGCTCCCGCCCTGTCATTGCTGCTGCTGCATGTAACTGTGAGCGCTCATTACGAGTGCTCATAGTTACAGTTCAGATCACAGCAGCGAGCGGGGCTTGGGGTGCTTGGTGCCAAAGACCGCTACTGGTGAAGTGCATGCACTGGTTGGCTGTCTGGTATCTTCTCTCTACAGTATAGTGTGATACTACGTGTCCTGTGCTGCGCTTTACCTGAACCAGGATGAGTTGCGCCTTTGGGCACCAGATGAGGACGGCTTCATTTTATTTTTCTGGAACCCTGTGTGATCTGTACAAAACCCTGAAAATGCTCCAGTCCTTTACATGTAAAGAAATTTAAAGTCTCTTGTAGCTCTTTCTGACTGCTGAATGTAACGACTTGCTGTATCCATATTAGTTAGCTGCTTATTTTCCTTAAAATTTTAATTTTTTCTCATTTTGGGGGATTTAGAACCAATTACCAATTTTCCATACATTTTTGGTCTCAACATACAATGGTTTCAACATACAATGGTCGTCCTAGAACCAATTAATATCGTATGTTGAGAGACCACTGTATGAGCTGCTGTGTGCCTTGAAGGAAGTCATGTATTTCTTTCCAATGGGCCCCTTGCTCCCTGCTGTCTCCTCTGTCCATATTCTCGGGACACTTACTGACTTACTTACTGACAGTAGAGAGCACCATGTCCTATTGGAAAGAATTACACAACTTCCTCTTGGGCATATAGCAGCTGATAAGGAATGCATGTTTTGTTTTTTGTTTTTTTTTAATAGAAGTCATTTACAAATCTTTACAACTTTCTGACACCTTTTTCTTTGTAATATTTTTTTCTGAGAAATGCTGCTTTAAAGCTATGTTCACACAACATTTGTGTGTTGGTCGTATTTTGGGCAGCCATCATTTTGAGGTAAAAAGACAACTGCAAAACAAATATTGTGTGAACATAGCCTAAAAATGCAGTGGCTACAATTCTCTTTCACTCTCTAAAGGGGTTATCCAGGCATACAAAAACTGCTGCAGCCGAAAACAACCGAGTGCCGAGCCGGAATCATTGCCATTACGGCACAGACCCCGGCCGGGTAAGGACACTGGAATCGTCCCTCCGCGATCGCGTCACGGCGGGGCGATCCCCCCACTAGACACCAGGGAACAAGCTGCATATAGTAATCAGATGCAGCTGTCAACTTTTGCGATCGGACCGTGCCCACTAATAGCCGCGGTCCTGGGCTACAAGCTCCGGCCCAACTCTAAACGCCCCTAGGCGGCCCAGGACGTACGGGTACGCCCAGGGTCGTCTAGGGGTTAAAGTTATGTTCTCACATAGTATTTTTGCACCGTATTTTGGTCAGTATTTTTCAACCAAAACCAGGAGTGGATTAAAAGCACAGAAAGGCTATGTTCACACACAGTTGAAATTGAGTGGATGGCCATCATTTACTGACAAATAATTACCGTTATTTTAAACCAATGTTATTTGCCATTAAATTACGTCCATCCACTAAATTTTCACAGTGTGTGAACATAGCCTCACTGTATTTTCAATCGACTGGTTGTGGTTGAAAAATATTGACCAAAATACTAAGCAAAAATACTGTGTGGGAACATAGCCTAAAGGTGGGATTGGGGTAATTTTGTATTAGTGCCCTATAAGCTAATGAAATTCCCTTCTTTTTTAGTTCTGCATTATAAAAGGTACGCTCAAACAGTGATAATGGTCTTCTAGATGCCTTTGCAAATAGTTATGAAATCCTTTTTGATCTATTGATCAGCGATCTGTGGAAAACTGAACTGGACCATCATACATTTTCCTTATTGTGACTAATCCCTTTTGCACCCAGTCTTTATAATTTCAGTTTGGGTTTCCATATTGAAGAACCTTTAAAGGGATTAAAGAGGATGTACCACCAGGTACATCCTCTTTAACCTGAAGCCACTGATCGAACAGCGCTGGCACGGGGAAGCTGGTGCTGCGGTCCGTTTTTCGGACCGAGGCCCGGTTCCCGTGCACGGCGCCGTTCTATGCAATGGAACCGGACGGTTCTCAAGCACTGGAGGCCGTCCGGGCCGCCCCCAGTGGGAGGGAATTTCCTCCCCTGTATGACGCGGCTCCATTTATTCTAACGGAGCCGGCGCCGTTCGATCAGTGGGTTTAGGTTAAAGAGGATGTACCTGGTGGTACATCCTCTTTAAACTTCTAATAGCACGGAAACGGCACAGAAGATAAAGGTAAGAAACTAACTTTCACCCTCAGCATCCCGTGCTCAATAGGCACATATCAGCAGGTTAGATTCCCCTAACTGCTGATAGTTTCCCTTTAAAACCATTGGTTTAGAATCATTTGTGTTAAGCTCTATAGACACAATCATTAGCATGAACATTTAATTCCCAACAGCTCCACTGCAAGCACGGTTATCTGCATACACCCACCAGGAACAAGGACTTTTTGGCTTTGACAGATTCTAGGCTTCCATAGATGGATGTGATATTCTACTGACCGCACCTGCAGGGAAACAGCAAGTCATTTCAATTAATCTCAGTCCTGCAAATTATTCATTGAAAACCCTCCAGTTTTCCAGAAGTGTTCTTCTAGCTATAAACATTTCCATTGTAGGCTCAAAATTCCATTCACATCAATTTCATAATGTAGCTTTATAAATGTTGGAGTTTATCTTTTCCATTACAGAGCTCAATCCCCCCCCCTTCCCGCTTCCCTTCACATAGCCATATAATTAGGCATCAAGGTATATATTGGGAGGGGCTCCAGACATACACCTCTGACTTACACCGCAGACTTTTGGCCTATGTCACATGACTGGGGGCCCATGGATATGTTTGCTGTAAATGACTAGGGCTTTCCAGGCCATATGGCTAAAGTAAACTGCAAGTATGTGAAAGTAGATTTCATTGATAAAATAGATATCTGTGCAATAAGCTCAAGCTACCCTATAGTAAGCTCCAGAATGTCATCATTTTGCTCTAAATATACTTGGCAATTTATCAGCACAGACTAATTGACCTTATTATGAAATGCATGTCACCAAAGAGCTAAAAAATTGAATTCTCCCAAACCTAACTGGTCTAAAAGCCAGTCTATATCCAAGATGGCGCAGGCCAGAAAACTACATTTCCCAACATGCATTGCACCTCAGAGCCAACTGCCAAGTATCTGCCTCATCTCGTAGTATGCTTGTTTTACACTGTCAACAAAATGCTGTATCTACCAATCTATCTGTTATTTACAGCCACTCTTATGGTATGGCAGTGTGGGCTATTGTCAGTGTGGTGAGTTCTTTGAGATTCTGGGGGAACCTATTACAAACAAGTTTAGCTTATGGGTGGGGATTAAACAGTGTTACATTTTATTAAGTGGAGTAGCCCTTTAATAGTAAAAAGCCTATAAACCTAAGGGCCCTATTACGCCAACAGTTTATCTGACAGATTTTTTTGAGCCAAAGCGAGGAATGGACTATAAACAGAGACCAGGTAATAAAGGAAAGACTGAGATTTCTCCTCTTTTCAAATCCATTCCTGGCTTTGTCTTACAAAAATCTGTCAGATAATCTGTTGATGTAATAGAGCCCTAAGTCTATCTTTAGGAAGCATTTTAAGCTAAACCAGGAGGGTCAAAAATACAGAAAAGGTACAAATGTTAATGTTAATTATAAATTTTCTCTGTATTAGTTCCACTCCTGGTTTTGGCTAGAAAAAATATAGGAAAAAAACATTGCGGTGATCAAACATTCATGTTTAATTCAGAAGTACTCAAGTCTGAAATACATATTTAGGCCAGGTTCCCACTACGTGACACACCAGCCGTTCTGTGACCAGGCCGGGTCACAGAATGGCCAGTGTCAGTGAAGATCACCCCGGCCGGTAGTGCAGTACGAGCCGGATGATCTTCATTTGTGCTGGATTGAGATGTGGGCACACCATAGTCGACAATGGAGAGTGCAGCCATTGTGGGACCTGCAGGCTTGTGCGGCAGCTATTCAATGAATAGCGGCCGCACAAAACTGACATGTCAGTCTGTTTCTCCATTGTGCAGGGAAGGGGACATGTGCAATATGTATCTGTGATTATAATACTTCTGAAATAAACATGGATTTTTGATAGTAGTGCTGGATTTTTCCCCTTCTCAGATGATGAAGAAGAATCCAAAAGCCTGAAGCCAATGAACAAAGATGAAGTGAGAACACCACCATACCTCTCACATTAGAGAGGAATAGACGAGAATCTTACTTTCGACTTTCCTTTGTATAAGCCCATTAAAGACTATCCCCAGAGTGGTGAGGACCTCAAAACACACACACACAGTGGAACAGATTGTCAGACTTTTGACCTAACAATCAAGGTCATCTGCTTTTGAAAATAGCTTCAAAAGAAAGGACTGTTATGAATGCCATATTTTGTATATTTAGTGAAGCCATTACAATATGGTGTTGACCTTCTAAACATGTAGAGGTGTGTACATTCCTGAAAGCTTATGTAAGTAAACACTAGTGCTATGCAAGTAACTCTTTTCATACCTCAGCCAATGAGGTACTGACACAAGCCTTAGTAGAAGAACACACACTGCCCAGGATATATATACTGGCTACGATCTTTGAATAAAAGAGATCTACCTTAACCTTCAGTGTGTTCGTGTGGTCACTCAGTGCGCAATATAAACTTTATAACAGTGTAATTTAGAACAGACAGTCAATATGACAGCACTCCTGAGGAGCATCTTTATCAGAGGAACACTGATGCACAAATGTGTAAATATGAGGTGTTTCCACATGATCATCTGGAGTATTAATAACTTAATCTTGGTCAAACTGAAAATCTTCACATAAATGTTCTTCAGTCCAAATTGATACCTCTCTATACTGCCCCAATTGCCTTATATTGGGTGTAAGGGGCAATCCATACTACACAGCCAGACTTCTGTGCAGCAACCAAATGAATTTTTTAATTCTTCCTCATCATCTTCTTGTGGTTGAAAAATAAAAAAAAATAGGGGAAGTACATTACCAATGTATTTATATTTAGATTTACCAGCTGTTTATAAAAAGTCATTTTTAAAGTGAACCTACACACTAAATCCCTTCTTTTTATTGGTGTTTACATGAGTCTTGTTGTGGACAAATTTTATAACCTTAATAATAATAATGCTGCAACAAATATCTTCTGTGGTTGATGGAAGCATTAGTCCAGGAGATTAGAGGTTTCCCATTAAAATATTTTATGACATGTCAATCAGTTTGAAGTATTTGAACATCACCACAGTTGTAAGCAACTTCTTGGCATTTAGAGTGGAATTATCAGCCAATGTACTCTCCTCCCTCCCTTTTTCTACTGTTTGACTGTGAGGCTTTGTTCACACACTATTTTTGAGGCATAATTCTATGGTTCAAAACTCCTTTGAAGACCAGTTTTTTTAAAATTTTTTCCTTGTTGCCGTATAAAAACCCCTATTACTACCTCTTTTATTTGTCCATCTGCAAAGCCAGTGGTTGATTTTTTTACATTCTACTGACACCTTTAATGTTACCATGAAATACTCAAAGAGCTAAGAGCTGTGGGTCCGTATGCTTACAATTTTGCTCCATTTATATAGCCTTTTTTTTTTTTACTAAAAGTTAAAAACTTTTTACTCAAAATTTTATATGCTTAAAATGACCCTATTCTGTCCCTAATAACTTTTTTCTTTTTCCATCTGCAGTACTGATGTTGCAGTGGGTGTACTGCTGTCTATACAGTGTGCTTAGCTCCTGAACTCGCTACAATTACAAATGTAATTTTTAAACATGAGTGAATCATTTAAAAATTCAGTTCACGACTTTGCAAACATAACTTAAGATATTTATACATACCTGTCTGCGCTCCCCATGAGTCTTTAGCCGCACACTCAGCCAATCACTGGATGCAGCACTGTCCGTTCTGTTATTTAGTCATTGGCTGATCAGCGAGTGACAGCCCACTAAGCTAAGCACTGACTGAGAACGGACAGCGCCACGGCAGGTGATTGGCTGAGCCGGCTGTCACTCTTGTGTCTTAAGAGTTACAGCCAATCACTGGCCACGGTGTTGTTCCTCAGTCAGTGAATGCCTGAAGACACAGAAGAGGATACTAGAGGATCCTACAGGAAAAACGCAATTAATAAGTAGTGGAAGGCCTTAATTTTAAAAATAGAGCCAAAACCAGGAGTGGATACAAAAGGAATGAGGAATATCAAGGAAGAACATACATTTTAACAATCTACATCCAAAAATGCACCTCAGGCAGTAACCAAAACCTGCTCGTGTGAGTCCAGCCACACTGGTGTTTATCACTAAACTGTTCCATCCAAAACTTTTTTTTTTTTATAAAGTTCTTTTAGACCTGGTAATAAAAAAAATATTACAAGGGCTGCTGTATGCAATATCAAAATACCCTGAATGCCGCATACTAAGTAGGAAGTCCTGTGAGCATCCAAGTAATAGACAATACAACAATGTAAGTGTTCCACGCATCCGGCTATTGTATAAAGATGTGTATAACTAACTCCTACCTCCTAATAGCAATGAGTATGGCTAATAGACAGGCCTTGTAAATAAGGTTTATATTGTTTACTGACCTTCAGTCTACTTGATATAGTTGAAAGTCCATGCTACATCAGGAGTGACACCTATCTCCTAGTTTGCTGTTTGTAATTTCCATATACTGTATGCTGAACGTGATTTAGATCCAAGAACGATAAAAAGAAACTTCTGTCCACAAGATGGCAATTTGTGAGGAGCGCGCCCCCAGTCGGTGGTGCATATTCACTCATTTAAAAAAGCAAAGTCCTGTGTACCTGGTAAAGTTATCCTTGGGCACTACGGAAAGCGAGGTAGACCACAACAGTTCCAACACATTTCAAAAGAATTATGTTCTCCTTCGTCAGGGAAGTGACCTCCTTGCAATTTTCCTCCTTTTATAGGTAGCAGGGCAATATGCTTTAATAATATAGCTTTATAAAAAGGCAGATAATTCTATAACTGCATTTAGGCCTTCTGATGTATGGTGTTCATATTAGAAATATGCTTGCTCTCTGCCCGAGACATCCTTTTCATATACATAGTTGTATATTCTTTTAGACCTGCATCACACATACTTTTTGTTGCTTTTTCTGTGCTTAAAGGGGCTTTCCAGTGCTACAAAAACATGGCTGCTTTCTTTCAGAGACAACACGACATTTGTCTCCAGTTCAGGTGTGGTTTGCAATTAAGCTCCATTCACTTCAATGGAACTGAGCAGCAAAACTCTGCCCAAGCTGGAGACAAGAGTGGGGCTGTCTCTGGAAGAAAGTGGCCATGTTTTTGTAGCGCTGGATAACCCCTTTAATGCAATTGGTTTATGTTGAGAGATCTCAATCAGGCTATGTTGCCACTTCGGGAAAATATCGAGGAAGGTGGTTGTCTCATATCATAGATAGAGATGAGCGAACCAGCCGGATTTCTGGTTCGTATGAATCAGAAATCTCGGCTGCTGACTCCCGCTGTCTGTTCCCTACGTGCAGCAGGTGGATACATCGTAAGGAACGCCTGGAAAACTGGGATACAGCCATTGGCATTCATACGAACCAGAAATCCAGCTGGTTCGCTCATCTCTAATCATAGACGGCCCCTAATAATCATCATTACCATTATAAGCGGCCGTCTATTTAACAAGACAGCCACCTTTAGCCGATATTTTCCCAAAGTGGCAACATAGCCTAAGGCTGTGTTCCCACAAAGTCATTTTGGGCTAAATAATGGCCGTTATTTTATAAAATAAAATATCATGATAATTTTTAATGGTTGTCATTATAATTAAAAAAAAGTTGTTTTAAAAGCTATGTTAACACAACGTCTTTTTATGGCTAAATAAAGGCCATTGTTTGATAATTACTTCCATAAATAATGAACCTTATTAATGACTGTCATTGTAAAATAACGGCCTTTATTTTAAAAACAATAGCCATTAGTTTGGATAAAAAGAAGGTGTGTCAACATGGCTTAAAAAAACGGTGTGTAAACATAGTCTTGCAATTATCTGACACAGCACAGCAGTACTGCAATGTGTGAACACAGCCGTAAGAACAAAAGGGTGGCCTATACCAAAATGTTGTATAACAACTACATTTTTATATGGCTCTGACAATAAACAATAAATTTTCACTTGTTTAATGGGAAAAAAAACTAAGGTTCTTGTCTTGTTATTTCCTGATATGCTAAAAAATATTTTCAGTTTAGGGGCCTCATCCAGATAGTAGGTTGTAAGGTGCCCCGCAGAGCTCCGGTAGCTTCATAGGGGGCAGCAATATATTGTTGGGATTATTTTCCCATAGAGCCAGTTATATGAGTGGAGCATGCCACAATTGTTTCTTTCAAATCTGTACACCAGGTAAATTGTTTAGCTACACACACCCCTTCCCTCTATAGTAAGCACTTCCTTCAGTTTAGTTAGTCAGTCAGGATGTACTACACCTGTTCTCCATCTAGTGACCCATCCTTAGGGTCTGTTCACACGTACAGACTCGCTGCGTATTTATCGCTGTGAGTTTCTCGCACATAAATCCACAGTGATACTGATTGCTATCAAGTCTATGTATGTGTAGTCTCACTGCGTGTTTGGTGTGATTTTTACATGCAAGTTTTGATTTTCACATCATTTTCACAGGCAAGTTCAACACCACAAAAAACGCAGCTACTTTTGTGCGAGTTTGATGCGAGTTCTGTGCGAGTTTTACGCAGCGAGTCTGTACGTGTGAACCCTGCTGGAAAGCCGCAGACAAGGGAGTCTCACCCCTTGCCTACGCTGTGGATTGTTCTTACTTCAGGACATTCAACCACCTAAAGAAAGGAGAGGACTATAAAGACTGTACCCCAGTAGAGCACAGTGCATGTTTAGCCACTCTCTACTTACTTGCACTTGGCTGAGTAGGAAGGATACTACTAGCTAGCAAGCTCCACCCAAAGACAGGAGACCTGGGACCACCCCATTACCACCCCATTAGAACAGAAAACATCATATATGCAGAGATTATATATATACTGTATATATGTGTAGATATATATATATATATATATATATACGTAAGTATGGGGATTACTACAGAACTGATTCCTTCTACTGTTAACTTCTTCTTTCAGCTCACCTATTTAACTGTTCCTATTGCTACTGTTGATTTTGCACTAAGTACTTTATCACTGTTACTGCTATTATTTCACTGAGATACGTTCTATAAGTAAAATTTGGACTTTGTTTAAAGTGGAACTTTGTTATCTCTGCCGCCACACCTGCACCTACACCGTGCACCTTACATCTGTCCTAACCAAGGTCCGGTTGCCGTGTGTCCGGGGTGGGTGTTACCACTCCTGCCCACTGTGACAAGTAGCCCCCCAAAACACTAGAAACCCCCAGAAGGCCAGACACCAGTTCCAGCAACCCGGGCCATGGCACGTTCTCAGGCACAGTGCAACACAATAGACATCAATGGGTGCCCTACTATAGTTCTGAGATTTTTTTATTTTATTCAACTCTATGGGACTGGCATAGATAGCTGAGCACTTTACTTAGCCTCTTTTTTTTAGATTTGGGCATTGCATCATAAATGCTGCCTATTCAATCATTCATTAACTTAATGATTATGTTAGAAGGCATGTTCACACACGTCGGATTAATTACTGCAATAAAGTGATGCAGCACTGCAATAAAATGATCAGTTACTGCAAATAAATGATGCACTCACTTTAATGTACTACGGTATGTGTGAACGCAGCCTCAACATTCCCTACTAATCCCTAATGTTCTTATATAGTTAAAGGGGTTATCCAGCGCTACAAAAAATGGCAACTTTCTTTCAGGGACAAAACCGCTCTTGTCTCCAGCTTGGGTGGGGTTTTTAACTTAGTTCCATTGAAGTGATTGGAGATTAATTACAAGCCACACCTGAACTCGAGACAAGAGTGGTGCTGTCTCTGCAAGAAAGTGGTGATATTTTTGTAGCACTAGATAACCCCTTTAAAGTTAAACACTGGTTGTTTTCACACATTGCACTTTAATTTAAATGCTGTTTCAGTACTGTCGCAGTACTGCATAATTCTTACTGCAGTACTGCAATATGCAATGTTCACACACACACAGTATTTTTGCTCAGTATTTGCCCAGTATTATTCAACCAAAACCAGGAGAGGATTGAAAACACAGAAAAGCTATTTTCACACACTGTTGAAATTTAGTGTATGGCTATCATTTAATGGCAAATAAGGGTGGTTGTTTAGAAATAACGGCCATTATTTGCTGTTAAATGACGGTCATCCACTAAATTTTAACAGTGTGTGAACATAGCCTTTTCTGTTTTCAATCCACTCAACGTCAATGTTTAAAAAAGAGAGTCGTTGCAGCCAATACAAAGGTATCGGCTGTAGGTACATCCTGAATGCAGCCCGGCGGTCGGCAGTGTCAACATAGCCTTTCACACATTGTTTTATTTTCACTTTGGTATAACTTGACTATGTGTAAACATAGCCTGAGAGTAAAAACACACAATACGGCTATGTTCCTTCAATGTCTTTTCAGCTGAAAAAAAAAGACCATTAAAGGGAACCTGTCACCCCCCGTGCCGGGGTGACAGGCTCCCGACCCCCCGTTAGAGCCCCAAATACTTACCTAATCTCGCCGGGTCCCGCTTCTGGAGGTGGTCGGGTGACGGAGATCTCAGCCGCTGCAGCCCGCCGCGCGCGCTGAGAGATGAGTCCAACACCCATAGAGAATGACAGGAGAGTCCAGCGCTCCGTCATTCTCTATGGGTGTTGGACTCATCTCTCAGCGCGCGCGCCGGGCTGCAGCGGCTGAGATCTCCGTCACCCGACCACCTCCAGAAGCGGGACCCGGCGGGATTAGGTGAGTATATGGGGCTCTAACGGGGGGTCGGGAGCCTGTCACCCCGGCACGGGGGGTGACAGGTTCCCTTTAATAATGATCATGATAATTATGAATGGCCAACATTAGGCTATGTTCACATGACATTTTTTTCTTTCCATTTATTAATTTTTAAAATGGCATCCGTCATTTTGACTTCAAAATGAGGTCAGTGTTTTAAAACTTTGGCTATGCCTCACTACAATGATGGCTGTACATTATACTGGTTTAGGTGGTCTGATTGGCCTTTGGATGTGTCTTTAATTTAAAAGGCCATTGAATTTAATAGTAAAGACGGTGAAAGGACGGTGAAAAAAGAAAAAGCTGTGTGTGAACAACTAAATAATATAGTTTATATTCATATAACCGAATCACCGAAAAAGATGTTGTGGGAACACGGCCCGAGGCTAGGTTAAGACTTTATAAAAATGACGTCTTTATTTCATAATAATGGCCACAAATATTGTCCGTTTCATTTTGCCATATGGATGTTATTTGCACAATGACGCTCGTTATTATGAAAAACAGACGTAATTTTTACATAGTGTGAACCTAGCCCTATTTTTTCATTATTTACTATTGGAAACTGACACATAGCAGTTAAAGGCTATGTTCTCATTATGGGAAAGTGTCATCATTTAGCGGGGAAAGGCGGCCATCTAGTGATAATGACAGCCACAAATAACTATCAGGATCAAAATTAAGAGACAGATGCCTTTTCCCGATATGAACCTTCAGTGGGAACATAGCCAAAATCCACAACACAACTAAAACGCAACCTGACCGTGTGTTTTCGCCCTGATAAATACATTTAATTTTTACTCATTGTTTCAACACAGTCTCAGACTGTCTGAATTGTACACACACAAAACCATCACAAGTAGGGGAAACTAATTTCTCTTCAATCAAATTATTATAAAAGACAATCATAAGAACTGAAGAAAAAATTATCAGACATAACAGCTGTATACAAGCATATGAAGCTGAGGTAAGTGAAAGGACCTCAACATACAATAATTTATGTGTATGATACTAAAATTCAAGTGAATGGGACTAAGCTGCAGTACCAGGCACAACCTATGGTTAAGAGTGGAGCTGTTTGTAAAAATGTAAAAAAAACTCTACATACAGTTTAAGGCTGGATTCATGTATGCCTGGCATTCCAGAGCGATCCTGGATGGGAACACCAGATGCAGCAATCTTTTGAATCTGAATTTCTATCCTTTGTCCTAGAGGCTGAAATGGAGCATGGTACTAGACCTATGGACCATCAGACATAGTTGGCCTCCAGCACCAGATCAAGAAACACGCATTCAGTTTTGTCCATTGTCTGCACATCAGATGAAAACGATCGCCAGATGAATGGAAAGAAACCCCTACATATAATAATGTATTATTATTTGTACATTTGCAAGTGACCAGAACAATCATTTCCTTTTGTTAGAGTATACGTTTGATTGTTTTTACTAAAACATCATTGTTATAATTTCAGCTTTTTAATCTACATGTCAGCCCAAATTTTCATTTTCGAGTATGTTGCAAAAATGATCATATTACATTACACCTGTTACTATTCACAGCCACTAATAATGATCATGATTAGAGATGAGCGAATTTACAGTAGGAATGAAGTAAAGCGCTTTGTTCCTATCTGCATTCTGCTCATTAGGCTGCGTGGCTTTGAAGTGGGCTCCTCTCTGTGCCGCTACTTCCCGGGTGCTGGGAAAACATGGATCCAGTCCTGGGAGACGTCTCCCAGTTTTCCAGGACTGAATCCATGTTTTCCCAGCACCTGGGGAGGAGCGGCACAGAGAGGAGCCCACTTCAAAGCCTGATAGGAACAAAGCGCTTCACTTCATTCCTACTGTAAATTCTCTCACCTTTAATTATTATGTAAAGACGGACATATTTCCTCGATATAGGACAGTAGGTTCCCATAGTAGGAACATAGGCTTAGGCTGGGTTTACATAAAAAACTTTTAAAAAAACTGTCCACAACTGATGCCAAAAATGCATCAGTTGTCATCAGATTTGCTATCCTTTTTCTCATTAAAAAACATTATTTTCCATCAGTTGTCACAATTTGCTCTCATCAGTTGACATTTTTTTCCTATATGTTTTCCTGTCATTTTCAATGGGATTTTGAGGTCGTTGCAGCGTATTGTCATCACTCTGCGAGTATAGTGGCAGCAGGGGGCTATATACGAATGGGGGGAGCGCACAGGGGGGCTATATACTAATGGGGGGGAGCGCACAGCGGGGCTATATACTAATGGGGGGGCAGCGCACAGGGGGCTATATACTACAGGGGGAGGGCATGGGGGGCTATATACTAATGGGGGAGTGCACAGGGGGCTATATACTAATGAGGGGGCAGCGCACAGGGGGGCTATATACTAATGGGGTAGCACATGGGGGGCTATATACTAATGGGGGGAGCGCACAGGGGGGGCTATATACTAATTGGGGGAGCTCACAGCGGGGCTATATACTAAATGGGGGAGCTCACAGGGGGGCTATATATACTAATTAGGGGAGCTCACAGGGGGGCTATATGGGAGGGGGAGAGCACACAGGGGGCTAATTGGGAGGGAGAGAGCGCACAGGGGGCTATATACTACTGGAGGAAAGCGCACAGGGGGGCTATATACTACTGGGGGAGAGTGCACAGGGGGGGCTATATACTACTGTGGAGAGCACAGAGGGCGGCTAAATACTACTGGGGGAGCAACAGGGGGGCTATATACTACTGGGGGAGCAAAAGGGGGGATATATATTACTGGGGGAGAGCACACTGGGGGAGAGATATGTTTATATCTGCATTATACAGACAGGGTACTCCTCTTGGGCTGAACGCCGGAGGCCAGAGCCGAACGGCATGCGTCCTGCCCGGCGAGGCCTCCGGTGCTCTATTTGTTTAAATGGGTGCGGCACTGCATCCCCAGAGCGGCGGTGCGCCAAGAAGCTGCAAGATACGTCCTGACACACCGACGGGCACTTTTTCCCCGCCCCATGTTTTGAATGGTCCTATTGAAAACAATGGGATCAGTTCAATGATGCGCTTTCCTCCAGAGCTTTTATTCTGCGCCGGAGGGAAACACTGCTGAACCACCAGTCATATGTAAACCCGGCATTAGGGTTTCACAGCAGTAGTTTTCTGGATGATATTAATGCAACTTTACCTACCATTTAATATTGGTATTGTTTATTAGGTTTTTATACGGCTTTCCTATGACACTAATTTTGCACAGTGTTTTTTTTTAGGGCATTTTTTTCTGGCACTTTTTCTCATGATAGTGTAAATTAGCATAGGTGTTTCTATTCCTGAAATTTTATTCCCTGCATCGTTTTTGTGTTGTTTTTTTCAGTATATGGCTATATATGGCACACGTTTTTTCAGCTCCATTTAAAATGATGTCCGTCATTTTGAGTCTAAAATAACGGACGTCATTTAGCTGCCTAGCCTTCCCTTGCAATGACGGCTGCTGGTACATTATTCTAGTTTGGGGTTATTAACTGGCCTTTGGGTGTGGCTTAATTGAAAAACTGTGTGTACACAACTAATAAAAAACATTTGCTAAAGACGTCCGAAAATAATGCTCATGATCATTATTTTTATGTCCGCGGTAAAACGTCCATTATTCAATGCATTGTGTGCATGGTACGTCCGGCTTCCCATTGACTTCAATGCATTGCCATTAAATATTAAAATCGGGCGCCTTTTCTTTATTTTTGATTCTTTATTATGTGATTCCAGGTTTTTTTTATTTAAGAATTGGAAATAAAATGTCAGAAAAAATTCCAAAATGCACAAAGAATTATATTTTTTTTCTAGTGTTTTTATGTCCCTGTAGAAGTCTTGGGGGTAGAAATTCTGAAAGCATATAGCCTGCTTCAATTTTATAAAACTGCAAGAGACCAAAACATGTCAAACTGCCCTGAAAAAAAAACACCATAGCAGAAAACATCCTGTGGGTATTGCGTTTAATTTTTCCCTAACGTTTTTTACCACTATGAACGCTATGCATCAAATTTGGCATTTTCAGTTGCAGGTTGTTGTTTTTTTTTCCCTTAAAAAACCAGTCCAGTATACTTTTCTGCAATGCAAAGGTGGAGAAGCTAAGATACATTGGCTAAATAAAAGGTGGTGTGCATTGTGAGTGCCCAGTTCATTATATGTTCTAGACACTTTTTACACCTACCTTAATTCTTTTTAATGTTTTCACAAAATGAGGTGGCTGAGATGAATCAGAACCTGCCGAATTTATCAAAGACATGCAGAATGGTTTCTACATAAAACCACCAGTGACTTTGTAAAGCCTGGCACCAAACCTGGCATGTATTCTAGTGGGATGTACTGTGCACCACTTTTACCTTGATAAATTGCTCATACATAGGTTACATTAAATCAGATCTTCACAGGTATGAAAGACTTTAGCAAACTTCTAGGTATAGGTATATTGTGCAATGCATGTCTATAATATAAATAAATAAATAAATAATAATAATCTATAAACAAATAAATAAATAATAATAATAATAAGTAATCGGGATGATCATACAAATCATTAGGGAGATGCCTCTGATGGATTTATACGTGTGACTGGTTATTAGTACTACTGTGAGTGTATTTATGTATTTATTGTATGTATGTTCCTGGCAAGTGAACTTTGAATTATAAGGACACACTAAGCTCATATATTATAGATGTCAGATTTTGATATAATTTTAATTTGCTGAAAATGTTGTTGAACCCTTAAGTCTAGATTTGCTTTACTTTTGTGCCTGGAGGAAAGTCTCCAGCACAGGGTCAGGCTGCTGGGAATGGAACAACTGTATGTCTGCTCGTATCCTCTGACGACTGTGCATTGGAGTAGACGTTCAGTGTGCACCAAACTATTTGCAGATTTACCTTTTTAGTTTGTGTATTTGTGCAATTAATCCTTTGTGGCCAGTGTGAACTGATATCGACGTCTATGGGCAGGTTCTACGTTCCTCTACAATAGCAACAGCTCATGTCGGCTTAAAAATTAGCACATTCCTTCTTTAGAATAAACCATTTTAGAATAAAAATAATGGTTGTTGTTGTTATTATTATTATTATTATTATTATTATTATTATGATTCATTACATGCTGTACAAGCCGCGACGAAAACGCATGCGGTTCTCCTATGCACACTATTGCTCTAGAGTGGGTAAAAGCAGCCTTCTGAGTTATGTATATTATTTCCGAAATCTAAATTACCCCAAACATTCATTCACAACATTGGCCTCTTTAACAAAATCTGTATATATATATATATATATATATATATATATATATATATATAATCTGTGTGTATATAATATATATAGTCACATATATGATGTAAGCAAATATATGTACGTGTTAGTATTATATGCACATAAATATATTTATAGCGTCTATATATTACTAATTATACGAGGTTTTTGTTCTTGCCTTTTTTTCCTTAAAAGGGACCTCAGTATTTTAATAAATGTTAAAACTTTTTACTTTCATATATTATCATATTATTACATTTTATATATATTTCTATTTCTATGTATGTAAAATGGGCTAATAATTTGAATATACACAACATAATAATATTCATCATAATACCATACTACTGCTATTAACAAAACTAAATCAAAATATTTACAAAACAATTGTTAATTGTAATTTTCTTTCAATATCGTAATAACCAAATAAAACAATTACATTTTTATAAAGGAGAAATATTTTTATTTTGTTGATTATAATTATTTTTATTATCTTTTGTTCGCTTAATGCTTTCTATTCCCTGGAACGAAGCACACAGTAGGAAATCACTGCCAACATATTAGAGACATTCTTTTTATTAAAATTCGTTCTTTCTTGAGTTTTAATAAATAAATAAATAAATATAATAATGATGATGATGATGATGATGATGATAATAATAATTAGCGCTCTAGGTGTGTGTATATAGACCTAAAAAATGTGGAACATAATACAGTATTGTACTGTATGTGTGTATATATATATATATATATATATATATATATATATATATATAAAATATTTTCTTCTACAAAACGGTGTCCCTGTGTGTCGATCCTTAGCAGAGCACTGATGTACATTATTTCATGGCTTCTGTATGTCTGCCTATATATACTATCTCTGCCTATATATATTAAGTTGGGGACTATAGTATGTGAGAATATACATCGGTTTCATACATTTGATCGGCTTGGTGTTATATGATCGCACCTGTTTGTAATGTTTCCACGTTGGTTTTCGATCCCATTCCCCTTGCTGGCAGTCCCATAGATCCAGGTATCTGCCTGATGGCCATGGATATGCTTCTTTCTGCTGCCCTCTATAGTGGAAGACATGCAATTCTCTGCCATAATAATCTGGAAAGGGTTGGATTTCCCAGAATAATTCCATTGAAACCTGTTAATACCAATGCAGTGCACTGTGCTAGACTTATGAGAGCCAACAGCCCTGGAAGTGATTATAATAGGTTCAATAACTCACAGTTATAATGTAACACATAGGAGCCAGGTAAGTGGCTGACTGCCTAGAGGAGCCCAATCCCCACTGCTACTTTATTGTAACCAGTCCACAGGAGATACAAGGGGCAGCTAATCTCATCTGCCCATATGTGGATTACAAGTATTATTATTATTGTATCTTATTATACCTTACCCTGTAATAAGGCAGTTTATTGCATTTTCCTACTTGGGATTTGGAATCTGCACAATAATATACTGACTTCTTGGTAATGGATTGCAGGATCAGCTCCAGCCAGGTATAATTCCACTTATAACCTACAATGCATGGTGGTGAAAAGTCAGGCTGGACATATAACTAGAGACACCTCATTCTGCCTTCAATGTTTTCTAAACCCATGTGTGCCATATGGAAAAGACATTTTAGTATTATACAGTATATATATATATATATATATATATATATATATATATATGTTAAAATTCATATGCATTTTGTGTATTCATAGTACATATGAAAAGTCTATATAAAGATGTAAAGGATGTATATATTTATTTTATATAAAGCTATATAGTAGGTTTATTATAGCATATTGGGCGGTGCTGTACAGGGTCAGTGTACTCACGTCTGCCACATAGCGTGCAGAAGACATTTAACCCTGTAATTTCCCTTCTGCATAGCAGTGCTATCTTGTTATCAGTGGCTTCCAGCCTGGGATGAGGGATCTGTTGTCTTCTTGCGCCCCCATCCGCTGGTGATGAGCAGCTATGGCACCGGGCAGCCCAGCAGCAGCAGCCCCCTCTCTCCCTATGGACTAGCTGCATGGGATGGATGACAGGATTATTACTACCATGTTTGTCCTGCTGCTGGACTCAGTTTCAGCTAAACTATTTCATCTTGGCTGGCTTAATATTTGCTCTGAAATCATTTCCAAATGGAAAGTTGAATAAACCTTTCATTTATAGAGGTTACAGGAGTCGTTTAGTGAAGACTCTCGTGTCTTACAAGAAATTCTTTGTTTCCCAATCAGACTGCATAGAACACTGTTCAGTGGGATCAGAGACATCAAAGAGCTGCACACATCTACTGGATGCGGTGTATGCAGTGTATATGCAGTGCTGGAACACTCTCTCCATGTAGGAATATATGTGGGGTCACACAGTAAATATACCCAGACTACTGTCTAAATACTGCCAGCTATATGAATGACAGGACAGCAAGGGGGGATCAAGCCTGTTTTCTTATACATCAGTCAGGTTCTAGCTAAGATAAGTCTACATATTTATGACATTAAAAACTATTTTATATATATATATATATATATATATATATATATATATACATATTTATTTATTTATTTTTTTCATATTAAATAAATGTATACATACGCCCTACATACAGATAGATTATAGGATGGATAGATAGATAGATAGATAGATAGATAGATAGATAGATAGATAGGAGATAGATAGATAGATAGATAGATAGGAGATAGATAGATAGATAGATAGATAGATAGATAGATAGATAGATAGGAGATAGATAGATAGATAGATAGATAGGAGATAGATAGATAGATAGATAGATAGATAGATAGATAGATAGATAGATAGATAGATATGGGTGTATGCATGTATATATTTGCATTAGTGTGCGTATGCGCCTCTGTGTGTGGTCGGGTGTATCTATATCTATCTCCTATCTATCTATCTATCTATCTATCTATCTCCTATCTATCTATCTATCTATCTCCTATCTATCTATTTATCTATCTATCTATCTATCTATCTATCTATCTATCTATCTATCTATCTATCTATCTCCATCTCTCTCTACCTCTCTGTTTCTATGCAGATATATAGATAGATATCATAAGTGATGAAGGTAGATTATTCTAAAATGAATGTACTGAAACCATAGACTTCTTAGGGATCCAACTTCACAAAAACTATCTGCCATCGTGTGTTTCTGTAGGTTATGTCTCACAATACTAATTATGAATAATATGGATATTGCACTTGCCCTCTCAGTAATAAGAAGTCCATGCTCATCACTCATCAGACACACATTTTTGTAAGTCGGATACATTTTATTCCTTTTCTTTGCCAGTTTTACATTCAGTGCTAATTGCTACAATCGTCTGATTTCTAGTGGACTGTAGAGTAAATAACTATATGGTTTACATATAAGTAAGCTACAACGAAGGGGGATCTGAACCGCTAAAAAAAAAATAAAAAAATAAACAGGAAATAAAAGATGAACAAGAGAAAGAAATAACACACACACATAGAATAAGACAAGGATGTTAGAAATATACATTTATTTCTACTATCACTTTATTATCCTATTTTAATTTCTTACCATTATTTTGTTGTTTGGAAGTAACATTTTTTTCTTCATTAATAATTTATTTTCTACTTTACCACAGTCTATTTGCCACTGTACAGATCATGTAAACTGGCAACATCTCAAGAGATCATATTGGCAGCCATATGACATAACACTTATATTTTATACTATATTTATACTATAGGAATACATTTATTGTTCAGTCGTGAGTGGCTCCATCTATTATTTTCAGTACACATGGACTCCAGCTTGTGACTCCAGCTTGTGACACTGGGATTTCTACCATGCTAAAGGGGCCTGCCACCAGGGGGACAGGACATGTTTTATTATAGTTTATTTTACAAATATAGGAGGATAAAAACCTCAAAGTGCATAATAACATTGTACCCTCTAGCCTGCATATACCTTAACCAGGTAGATGGATTTATTTTCCATAGAAAGCATTATGGGCAGATCTAATATTTCTGTCTTTCCTGCTTTCCTATTTTAGGACAAATTGATTTTTTACATAGCATGATATATTTATCTTGGATACATTGATGCATTGGCATGGTGCATGGTGACTTGTCCCACAATGTGCTAGAATAACTTTAGCTTTTTTGTCTGATTACAGACCTAGTATTTCATCTTTTACACCACACAATACACCACAATGTGTTAAAATGTAAATGGTTAACCAATACCATTTTCTAATTGCAGATACCAAAGTGTGGAATATGGCACAAATATCTTCTTTTTTTTGGCACAAGCAAATAATAAGTGTCAAGGAAAATGGGCCAAACAAGATATGAATCTAATGGCAAAAAAGGCTCCTTCTGTACCAGTCTGTTACCCACATGTTTGGTGTACTTGTTTTCTTTTCTCAGATTATGTCTATAAACCCTCCTGTCTCTGATATGTACACTGTCCTATAAATAATAATGAAAGGAGGTGTGGTATACAGGAGAAATAATAGTACTAAGGAGAAACAATACACCCTTTTTGGCCTGTTACCTGTAAACAACAAATGTGCAAAGAACTTATTATGTGTAAACCCATCCTAACAACCTGTAGGGGAAATGGCTATGTTTTTATACAGTAGTATTAGTGAAAACTGTGTGGGGGCATTCATATGTTCTGTGATTACAGTCTGTGCATGGAAGATGTGATGCCAGAAGCTCCGAAACAGTTTAAATGTTCGTGCCACTGTACGCAGCATGAGAATGCCCCCTAAGGCTGCTCTTGTCATCAATTCAGTGCTACCTGCGGCTGCTAGTGGTGCATGTAAAAGCAATCTTAGATGTGGTGTGGGACTAAAAGGAGTTACAACAGGGGGGGAAGGGTCTTTAGGGTGCCTTCACTTTTACCATATAGCAACGGAATTCACGCTGCAAGCTCCACAGCGAAATCTGCTGCGATCCTTTGTCCTGGCATTATATACTCGCAGAGGATTTTTCATTCCACTGTAAGTATGTAAAGCCCTGCCGCAGCTACTGATTGGCTGAACGGGACGCCAGGGAGCTGAAAGCCTGAGAAGCAAGCGGTAGCACGGACAGGTAACGTAGTAGCCCGGCAGCAGTGGGTTCAGTAGGAAGGGGCTTTACATACTCGCAGCGGAATGAAAAATCTTCTGCAAGTATGTAAAGCCATAGAAAATGACAGGACATAGGATCGCAGCAGATTTCACTGTAGAAATCACAGCTTGTTCTGTTCTTGTGAAGGCACCCTTCAAGGGTCACTGTTGTTATAACTTTCAAAATGTAAAACAGTAGAGGTGATATAAAGCAAGTTTGCAATATACTTTCATAAATTTTTATTTTTTTGTTATCATGCTGTAAAACAAAGCTATACTTACTTGTATACTGGTCCAGTCTCCTGAAGGCAGCTTTTTAGTCTTGTGCAGGTTGAAAAAAAAACACATGGGGGGACATTTATTATAAGGATAAAATGCCTTTTTATGGGACAAATGGGTCCAAAGCATGTAAAAATATTCGCAAAAACTGTGTTTGTGAATACTTTATTCTCATCAGACCCAACTGTGCCGCTTGTGCCAGAGGGGCAGGGAGGGGGAAGAATGGGGGTGCGGCTGCACGCAAAATGGGAGCAGCCTCTTCATGCGCCGAATTTAACATTTTTCCGCTGGAAAAATGTCAGTGAAACCTATGTCAGCTCTTACCTGGGGTAGGTTTCTCTTTGTGCACACGGAGAGGCTTCGGTGCACACAGGATTTATGTAGAGGCAGTGCACCACTACATAAATCCTCACAGCCTCTGCACTACAGCGACATTCATGAGCCTGGTGAAAAAAACACTGGCTTAATAAATGTCCCTCATGAAGTCCCAGCCAGTACAGAGTATTCACGTCTCAATACGTCCATCAATCACATGACTGTCTTCTCTGTGAGCGTGCAGATGACTTGGGAACCACTGGACTTCCTGTGTTTAGACTCAGAACACAGGAAGTGCCGTCTTTTACATGATAACTAAAAAAAAATAATGAATGAAAATTGCAAACTTACTTTATATACATCTATGGGGACATTTATTAAGTCCGACATTTTCTGCGCCGGGCTTAAAAATGTCCCCGCATCGCCAACACTACGGAGATTAGCGGACCGGGCGGAAAATGGCCAGATGCTAATATTTTTTCACAAAATGGCCATTTGCGAATACATTTATTCGCATCTGGCTGTTTTCCGCCAAAAAATACACCATTTTGCCTTGATAAATGCAAAAATCAGTGTTGATTTAGGTTTAAAAGTCATAACAAAAGGTACACTTTAAGGCTATGTTCCCACCTATGTTCTTGTTATATAAATACCCAATAATAATGATCATGGGGAGGAGGTATGCCCACTGCAGCTTAGCACTACCTCAAGCTTAGAAGGTAAACATGATTTTTTTAACTTGACATACACATCACCTAGGAGACAGCTAATAATTGTTTTATTTACTTCAGTGCCATTTCTAGGTAATTTTGACTACAGGGCGAATCTTGCCCCCCCCCCCCCCAAAAAAAAAGCCCCCATGGTAATAATCCCCCCCCCCCCCCGTGCTCTGCCCCATAGTAATAGCCCCCCTGTGCTTTGTCCACAGTAATAATCCTCCCTGTGCTGTCCCCATAGTAATAATCCCCCCCATGTTCAGTCCCATAGTAATAATCCCCCTCTCATGTTCTGCCCCATAGTAGTAATCCCCCCTCCCATGTTCTGCCCCATAGTAATAATCTCCCATGTTCTGCCCCATAGTATTTATCCCCCTCCCATGTTCTGCCCCATAGTATTAATCCCCCCTCCCATGTTCTGCCTCATGATATTAATTCCCCTCATGTTCTGCCCCATAGTGTTAATCCCCTCTCCCATGTTCTGCCCCATAGTATTAATCCCCCTTTCATGTTCTGCCCCATAGCATCAATCCCCCCTCCCATGTTCTGTCCCTAGTATTAATACCCCCTCTAATGTTCTGCCCCATAGTAATAATCCCCCCTCCCATGTTCTGCCCCATAGCATTAATCCCCCCTCCCATATTCTGCCCCATAGCATTAATACCCCTCCCATGTTCTTCCCATAGCATTAATCCCCCTCCCATGTTCTGCTCGACAGTATTAATCCCCCCCCTCCCATGTTCTGCCCATAATAATACTGATCCCCCTTCATTGCCAATCACAACACACAACAACAACAACAACAACAAAAAAAAACATTATACTCACCTCCTTGCATACAGCGGGTCCCTCTCTCTCTCTTCTGATCTTCTCAGGCCTGGGAGGAACAGGGCTATCCTCCAGCAGGAGCAATGACGTCATGTCAAGGCACCTGCTGGAAAGAAAAGAACGGGGAAAGGGGAGACGTCGGCGGCCTTTCAGGTGATGAGCGGCTGAGCGCGGTCCAGGGGGGGGAGCTGCACTCCGGCAGGTGATGGGGCCAAGGGGCAGGTGGTGGGGCGAGCGGAGAGGTAGATGATGCTGCTGGCGGAGGCCACGAGTGCCCCCTAGCTGTCGGCACCCCGTGAGGTCGCCCGACCCAACGCTAGAAACTGTGCTAATTTATCTTTTATCAGCTATCTGCCCATGTCTGCAGCTCTGAGCATGAAGTAGAACTGGCAGATTCACTTTAAGTCTCTCCACGTGTCTTAAATATTGCTGTCAAACCCAAGAAATAATTGTAATAATTATTTGCACACAAAACTGAAAAGGGGAAAAACAGAAAAAGGAAAAATAACCCAAGGTGTGTGGTGGTGTGTGTACAGGTACAGACAGAATATGTCCTGTGTGTCAGTTTAATAATATAACAGTTTTACTCTAGAACTTTGCAGGTTACAGTACACGGTTTCACAAGTAATAGGTCTTGACACAAACTTTGATGCTTGACCTTAGTGCTGCAGTTAGGTGCTTGAGAGAAGTAAGAGAGGTAGTTGCAGTAGTGCTTGTGAAGAGTAGAGTAGAGTAGAGGAGTTTGCCAGAGGAGCCCCAACCCAGTGTAGCTGTGTACTCTGTTGGAACCTTGAGAGATATCTTGAGTGAAGTGATACTCGTACTCACGTTTAGACACTGTCTTACCTGCCTTCTGCCCTCTGGTAGCATAGAATCCGTCCCAGTAGTGTAGTATGAGCCTCAGTCGTGGTGTCCAAGTCTTCTCAGTGACCTGCACTGCGCAGTAGGATACGTAAACCTTTTATATACTGGTTGCTTTGTCCTACTGAGGCTAGTTTCTATCTTGTTCAGAATACTGCCCTGCTCTTTTCTGATGTGTTTCTGGCGGGGGTTAGGGTATTCCTTGATGACTACTCTTCCTGTTGGGTGCTTAACACTGCATAGTAAATGTAGTGGTAGTTGTAGAAGAAGTGTTGGTCTCTAACTGCATCTGCTCACATTCACTAAATCTAAAGTTCTAGGCACTAACTTTCACTGAAAAAGAGATGCCAGAGAGTTCTTGAAACTGATACCTGTTTTTGCCAATTTTTCCCATCTAGGTTAAGAACAGGTGCTTGATTAGACTTTGCTTGGAAAGTAGGCCCCTGTATGCAATCCAGATCTATCAATTCTTTGAGTGGAGAGGCGCGGAATCAGAGGTGCGCAAGGACATGCTATTGACACATTGAAGCAGGTGGAAAACTCCACCTCAGAATTCCGCATGTATTCCGCATGTGAACATACTCTAATTGTTTGGTGTAATCCAGGGGTGGGGAACCTTTTCCATGTCGAGGGCCGGTCGGGCCTTAATAAAATAATTAGAGGGCCGCACTCAATGTTATACCGTGCGCGGCAGTTAGTAGCGGGGTTTGCAGCACCCGAACAAGGCAAAGTATTGTTCCCCTAATGCCCCTGCTATTGTAGTTAACCCTCTGTGATGCCCCTTGTACCTGATTTGAATCCTTAGTGATGCCCCTGGTAGCCTAGTTAACCCCCCAGCCATGTCCCTGGTGGCCTAGTTAACCCCCCCAGTCATGTCCCTGGTAGCCTAGTTAACTCCTCACTCATGTCCCTGGTAGCCTAGTTAACTCCTCAGTCATGTCCCTGGTGGCCTAGTTAACCCCTCAGTCATGTCCCTGGTAGCCTAGTTAACTCCTCAGTCATGTCCCTCGTGGCCTAGTTAACCCCCCCAGTCATGTCCCTGGTAGCCTAGTTAACTCCTCAGTCATGTCCCTGGTGGCCTAGTTAACTCCTCAGTCATGTCCCTGGTGGCCTAGTTAACTCCTCAGTCATGTCCCTGGTAGCCTAGTTAACTCCTCAGTCATGTCCCTGGTGGCCTAGTTAACCCCTCAGTCATGTCCCTGGTAGCCTAGTTAACTCCTCAGTCATGTCCCTGGTGGCCTAGTTAACCCCTCAGTCATGTCCCTGGAAGCCTAGTTAACTCCTCAGTCATGTCCCTGGTGGCCTAGTTAACCCCCCCAGTCATGTCCCTGGTGGCCTAGTTAACTCCTCAGTCATGTCCCTGGTGGCCTAGTTAACTCCTCAGTCATGTCCCTGGTAGCCTAGTTAACTCCTCAGTCATGTCCCTGGTGGCCTAGTTAACCCCTCAGTCATGTCCCTTGTAGCCTAGTTAACCCCCCAGTCATGTCCCTGGTGGCCTAGTTAACCCCCCAGTCATGTCCCTTGTGGCCTAGTTAACCCCCCAGTCATGTCCCTGGTAGCCTAGTTAACTCCTCAGTCATGTCCCTGGTGGCTTAGTTAACCCCCCCCCCCCCCCAGTCATGTCCCTGGTGGCCTAGTTAACTCCTCAGTCATGTCCCTGGTGGCCTAGTTAACTCCTCAGTCATGTCCCTGGTAGCCTAGTTAACTCCTCAGTCATGTCCCTGGTGGCCTAGTTAACCCCTCAGTCATGTCCCTGGTGGCCTAGTTAACTCCTCAGTCATGTCCCTGGTGGCCTAGTTAACTCCTCAGTCATGTCCCTGGTAGCCTAGTTAACTCCTCAGTCATGTCCCTGGTGGCCTAGTTAACCCCTCAGTCATGTCCCTGGTAGCCTAGTTAACTCCTCAGTCATGTCCCTTGTGGCCTAGTTAACCCCCCCAGTCATGTCCCTGGTAGCCTAGTTAACTCCTAAGTCATGTCCCTGGTGGCCTAGTTAACCCCCCAGTCATGTCCCTGGTAGCCTAGTTAACCCCACAGTCATGTCCCTGGTGGCCTAGTTAACCCCCCAGTCATGTCCCTGGTAGCCTAGTTAACCCCCCAGTCATGTCCCTGGTGGCCTAGTTAACCCCCCAGTCATGTCCCTTGTGGCCTAATTAACCCCCCAGTCATGTCCCTGGTAGCCTAGTTAACCCCCAGTGTCTGCCCCAAATGAAAAAAATAAACATCCCACTCACCTTTCCTCCGCTCCCACGCTATCCAAGTCCTCTTCTCCCTCCTCTCTTCTGTGCCGGTCTTCTCCTGCAGGCAGCGCGCGATGAAATGACGTCATCGCGCGCGGCCCGCAGGAGTCAGAAGACGTGCGCCGCTCTGCGCCGCGCCGCGCTGGTGAGGCAGGAGCCGGCATACAACACATCTTCCTGTGTCTGTGCCAGCTCCTGCCTCACCAGCGCGGCGCACGTCACAGGAGGGAAGGAGTCAGAAGATGTGCACCGCTCTGAGGGGAAGGAGCCGGCACTCACAGCATCCTCCTGGCAGCTGTCACAGACACAGGAGGATGCCGTGTGTGTCGGCTCCTTCTCCTCCAGAGCGGCGCATGTCACAGGGAAGCCGCGGGCCACATCCGGAGGTGTCAGGGGCCGGATGCGGCCCGCGGGCCGGAGGTTCCCCACCCCTGGTGTAATCGGTCGTGTTTAAAGGCAGTGATCAGCTGACATGCCTGATATTGGCTAATCGTTGTCTTTCAATATGCTCAATAAAAATTGATAACAACAGCAACAGTCTGCTGGCCATCGCTCCGTGTAATAAGAGTGACGGCAGCAGACTGCCACTTCCTGCAATGGGCCACACAAATGATCTAACGATCGTCCAGACTGCCCCTCCCACAGCAGTCTCTGTTCATGGGGCAGTGCTGTCTTGCTAAAGGAGAGCAATTGAAGGGATCGGGTTTAGGTGCAATCTACCCAGAAGTCGTTGTTCCTAAATAGTCTCAGCCCTATTATTGGCTGATTTTGTGCATCTTTATCGGCTGCACATCATCCTGTGTAAACAAAAGATAAAGGGAAACTGACCTAACAGGCCACTGTGGTGGACCTGGCCAGTGATTGGCTGAGTGGCCTGTCAGCACAGACAGGCCACTCTGAAGCTGCAGTGCGCGGTGCTGGGACCCATACAAAATGCAGGAGAAGATCGGGAGCATGGACAGGTAAACTATTAACTGTTTGAGCAATCGTCAGGCACCCATCGCTACGATGTGCAGTCATTTTAGGTCTGGGCAATATGAAATGATCAGCTGATGATCGTTTCATAGGCTGATCGTTGTCTCTATTACACGTGTAATAGGGATGTTTGTCTAACAGGTTCTGAAGAAATGAATTATAGCTGAAAGAAATTGCCATGAGAGAAAGCGAAAGTGAAACTCAGATCAAAGAAGACATCACCTGTGAGTTAAGTCACCCAATAACAGAACTGTGATATGGTATTGATGCCCAGAGTTAACTTTTTTTTTTAAGGGGTGTGCCAAGGTAGAAAAGGTTGGGAAACATAGCATTATATACGTGGTGTCCCGCCACAGGTGTTTTTGTGTCTCTCCTGTGCAACTCTCAAAAAGCTTCTCACTGTGGGTTAAATTGTGACGAAGGGTACTTTGCAGTACAGGCAGTTTAAGGAGGGCAGATTGTGGGTACAGAGTCACTTTAAGAGAGAAGAGTCTAGGAACACCCTAACCAACGCTGTGAACCAGTCTAAAAGGTGCAGGGCAGTATCCTAAGAACCAGAGTAACTAGCCTGGATAGGACAAAGCTACCAAGGAAGGTAACTGGGACACCCCCAGAAACTTAGCTTCACCCAGATAACCATGACTGGGGCTTGTATCACCCTATCAGAATGGGTAACTCGACACTGTAGGGCAGAAGTTGGTCAAGACTGAAGTCTATACACAGGTACAAGTAAAGTATTTACTCTATAAAGTATTCTCTCAAAGTTCCGGCAGAGTACATTGCTACATTGAGTTAGGACTCCATCTACAAACTCTTCTCCTCTACTCTCTTCTACTTTTAACTCTTCAAGCACCGCTAACTACTACTAACTTTACCATAGGCCCCACTGTTTACCAAGCCTGGCCCCCCCCCAGCCCACTGTAATTAAGGCAGCACTGACATGGTGTTCATAGTACAGGAGAGATAATGCCGCAATGGCCTGATTTGTGCAAAATTTATGTAGAAAAGTAGCAATTTTTTTTGCAAATCATGGCAGAACTGCAGCCAGGAGATAATAAACCACAAAAAGCATGAGTCTGTTTGGGAGGCCATGGGCCCCTCAGGAGCTCAGGGCCCAAGTGAATTGTACTGCTGAGAGACTTAACAGTGAAGTTGTTCTATTTTTGATAATACTTGGACTCTGTCATCTTTCACACACCAACCGTACACCTTGGGTTATTTTTCCCTGGACTGTGGGTGGAGGTGCCAATAGTCCGGGTGGGTCAATTGCCACTCAGGATTACCGTGACAAGAGCCCAAGGGACCCATCACAACTTTGCAGGTCACTGACCAATGGGGAACATAGCCAGCCACATAAACAAAGCAGGTACTAACATCACGTCGGTGTGCTGGACAAGCACTGGCATCACGACAATACCATCTTTGGCTGAGCTGATGTGGTGGGCCTCTGATGGAGGTGATACTCGTCGCACGCTGAGGTGGTAGCGGTGAAGCCACTACTATGGTGGTTGGTATTGTGGTATAGCCTAGCGATGGTACTGTCATGACGCCAGTGCTAATTCAGCACACAGGTGTGGGGGTATACCTGCTTTGAGTTGTGGCTGGCTATACTGTTCCTCTAAAATGGTGACCTGCCAGGATGTGATGGGTCCTTTGGGCTCTTGTCACAGTGGTCCGGAGTGGGAAAATGACCCACCCGGACTGTTGGTACTGCCATTCACAGAAAGGGTAAATTAACCCAAGAAATGTAGCCAGTATGTGTAGGTGCTGGTGCAATGATCACTAAGTCCCAGTAGAATTAATAAAATGGCTTTACTGATTGCAATTGTCTCTTGCAATACAGGATAGCTTTTCAATAGGTGACTTCTGTGATACAGACTTGAGCTCACTTAATCTGTGCTGGGAGATGCTTTAAGTGCTGAGGTAGAATATCAGTGCTGGTTTAGTTTAGTGTTGAGGAGAGTACAGTAGTTTGTCAGGAGAGCCCCAACCCAGTATAGTAGTGTACTCTGTCGGAACTTGAGAAGAGAGTACTAAAGATAAGAAGACTTGATAGAAGAATACTTGCACCCGTGTTTCATCTAAACCACCTTCTGCCCTGCAGTGTCGTGGTACCCGTCCTACGAGGGTGACACAAGCCCCAGACTATGTTACCTGGGTGAAGCTAAGTGTCTGAGGGTGTCCCAGTTTCACCTGCGCTGCAAGATAGAGTACTTAGATCTTGGTTACAGTAGCTTTGCTCTATCCGGGTCAGTTGCTCTGCCTTAGGATACCGCCCTGCACTTTTAAGAGGGGTTCACGGGGTGGGATGGAGTGATCTCTGACTTGTCCTCCTTTAGGGGTTTAACACTGCATAGTGTCTGTAGCTAGGGTCTTTGAAATAAAAGCCTCTGAAAGCCTTTGAAAAAACTCATATACAACTTCATCACCACCTTAAGTTTGAGTACTAAGCTTTTGCAACAGGTGCCAGACAAGGAACACCCGTGGTGCAACACCACACTGACACAACAACACCTATACCTGCTCCTCACCACATATAGACAATGCTGTTTCTTTTCAAATCCTGTCCAATCAACTGAATTTACCACAGGTGACTCAAATCAAAGTGCAGAAACATATCAGAGACGGTCAAAAGAAATGGGAGACCCCCGAGTTAAATTTTAAGTGCCATAGCATAGAATCTGCTTCTTATTTTCCATGCAAAAATTGCAAAAATTCTGTTTTTACATTCTGAGGCTGGGTTCACACTACGTATATTTCAGTCAGTAAATGTATATTTCAGTCAGTATTGCAACCAAAACCAGGAGTGGATTAAAAACACAGAAAGGATCTGTTCACACAATGGTGAAATTGAGTGGATGACCGCCATTTAATGGCAAATATTTGCTGTTATTTTAGAACAATGGTTGTTATATTGAAATAATGGCCGTTATTTACTGTTATATGGCGGCCATCCACTCAATTTCAACATTGTGTGAACAGATCCTTTCTGTGTTTTTAATCCACTCCTGGTTTTGGTTGCAATACTGACTGAAATATACTGACTGAAATATACATAGTGTGAACCCAGCCTATGGAGTATTAAGAGCAGATTGATGGGAAAACTTGATTTTTATTTATTCTAGTGCAAGGCCACAACATAACAAAATGTGAAAAAAAGAAAACAAGAATGCAGACTTTCTGAACGCATTGTACATACTCAAACAAGAGGAGTCAGGATCCTGTCGGCAAAAGCAAGGGCTAAAACAAAAGGCAGAAAATGCTTTATTTGTATAATGTTCCAGCCATAGTATTTACATAGAGCATAGACAGTGCTGAATTAAAGGTGAGGGGAAGGTGAAAGTAGGGGAGACTGTTTAGGGAAAGTTGTAGGCCTGCCTAAAAAAATATTTTTTTTTGGGGGGGCCACCCTTAAAGCTGTGGATTGTTAAATTATAAGGGCTGTTAATCTTAGATCATTGGCCTGGCTAGGGTGGTATACAGAGGAGATGCAGGGAGAGTGATGAATTTGTGTTCAGCCGTGAATGGCAACCATTGGCAACAGATCTGGTGCACAAACCCTAAAACATGTTTGTTCCCTACCCCATAAAATAAAAATTAAGAGTAAAAGACTCCCAGGTGACATCACATATAAGTATGTGTAATTGCATTTTGGTTTTCTTCTCTTTCTGAGAACTATGATGACTTGTTCCAACTGCTACTCATGTATTTGTAGTATGGTGCACCCATTAGAATATTATATGATAATTATGCACTCACCAATTATGCTCTTCTGGGATCTCCCCCACTGTACCCCCATGCTCTAATAATGCTCCCTGTGTTCCCATGCAGTAATAATGCCCCCAATGCCCCCACACAACAGTAATAATGCCCCCTAAACTCTTATCCAGTATGAGGGCCCCTTACAGAAATTATGCCCCCTTTGTCTCCAAACAGTATCTGTGCCTGCTGTGCCCCCATATATTAACAATACCGCCATTGTGCTTCCATATACTAATAATGCCCCAATTGTGCCCCAATATAGTAGGAATACCCCGTATCCCATATCATAAGAATGCCCTCTGTTTCCTATATAATAACAATGGCCCTGTGTTCTCATATGGTACCAATGCCCATGTGCTCCCAGTTAGTAATAGTTTTCCCATGTGCCCCCATATAGTAGTAATGCCCCCTGTATCCCCATATAGTAATTTTTGCCCCTGTGCCCTATGTATCAATATTGCCCCTATATCCAATAAAGTAATAATTCCTCATGTGCCCTGTATAGTAACAATGCCCCTTCTTACCTATAGAGTGATAGTTGCCCTTGAACCCCCATATAGTAATAATGCCCCTATGCCTCCCAGATAGATAGCTGTCCCATATAGTAGTACTTGCCCTTGTGCCCCATATAGTAATAATGCCCCCTGTGTCCCATATAGCAACAATGCTCATTGTGCCCCATGTAGTAAAAGTTGCCCCTGTCACCCCATACAGCAATATTGCCCCAAATAGTAACAATTTACCCTGTGCTCCATATAGTAATCATTACCCTGTGCTCATATGCCATTATAGTGCCCCCTGTGTCCTCATATAGCAACACTGCCCCCCTGTGCCCACATACAATAATTCCCCCTGTGTCCCTATATACTAACAATGCCTCCTGTGCTCCCATGTATCGTAAAAGTGCCCCCTGCATTAACATGACCCCATTGAGCCTGGGATGGGATCCCTGTACCAGCAAGATGGTGTTAGTGCCCGACAGGTCCTGCTCTATTCTACTTCACTGCATCTGCAGTGGCAGCCACCCAGAGATCCAGGGCACAGGCAGGGGCGTAACTACCACTATAGCAGCCATAGCGGCTGCTATGGGACCCACTGCATCAGGGGGCCCATCCCTGCAATACACTGGGCTTCCTGAGCTGTCATCATACCACCAAGAAAGATGCCTACCATGGGGGACACTAGGGAAGATGCCTGCCATGGGGGCACATCTACTGGCAGAATATCACAGGAGAGGTCTAACATATGCTATCTACTGGGCGAGGGCTAACAAACAGGGGGATTACCTACAGTGGGATAGGGGGGGAAGAGGGGGGCCCAATCAAAAGTTTGCTATGGGGCCCGGCCCTTTTTAGTTACGCCCCTGGGCATAGGGCTAAAAATATGGGGCATACGTCCAAGATCCCTGGCGCTAGCGACACCTCTGGACAGAAAGATGAGCTTTGCTACATTCACATTGGGCTGGAGAGGGGGACATTTAGAGAAGGGAAGACTACTTAGTAAAGAGCTACAGAAGTGGAGTAGTGTTAGTTGCTTCGACACTGATGTTGTGGACACTTCCTCCTTTTTGATTGACTTAATTTTTTTCTGCAATATTGAAGCCCAGCTGTTTTCCATGTAGATTTTATTGCATCTAGCTCATGGGAGTAAAATCCACAGTTAGTATTACCAGTGCATCACATATAGATAATGGGGGAGATTTATAAAAGGGTGTACTGTAAATATACATCTGGTATAAACTGCTCACAGCAACCAATCACAGCTCCTCTTATATTTTACCAGAGCTGAAAGCTGAGCTGTGATTGGTTGCTGTGCGCAGTTTACACCAGGTGTATATAACATAAATGTCCCCCAATATATGTATGTATTTATTAAGTGACGTCTGTGTGTGCAGTGACACTGTCCTGTTACATACTGCCATAGAAAAAACTGTCCACTATAAGCTTCCCAATGAAAGGTTAAAGGATAACTTCACTAGCGTATTCTACAATTAACACAATAAAAAGTGAATTTTGCCACGAGTAACATTGACGAGACACTTGTGATATGTAGCGTGGGAGCAGTGATGTTTAGTCCTCACTTAATCTGAGATAAAGACGCTTTATTGCTATGCTCCCACTATGTTCCCACTATGACAGCTGCAAATAATGATCATGATACAAGTCATAAAGTACTCTCTGTACACATGAAAGTATCAGCTATAACTTATTATACACTAACAATGACTGAATGAATGATAAATTTTCACTGATCCCCTAAATGGTGACATCCCCACTAACCACCCTTAAATGCCCGTCTCATTATCCCCACTCAGTACTGCATAGTAGTAATAAGCACAACTAGAGCATGCTGGAGTCGGATCACGTGGCATTTAAATACTAGTGGCCTATGGCTGTATCCATGTTTTTCAGGACTCTTTAGGGCTGCATGCAATTCCGTCAGCCACTGGAACAGGAGTAGGGACTATTGCCTTTGAAAGAACCCCCTGTTTTTCTACTGATCCTTTTGGACTGAATATATAATCTGAATTAAATGAGAGAAAATCAGACCCAAATTTTTTTGGGGAGATTCACTCATCTCTGATTTGTCCATAGGAAAAACCATGGCACTCATATTGCAGGTGAAGTTAAACTTTATGACAAAGTGAATATTTTCCTTAGTTCCAACCAGAATATGTATGGCTTGTTGGCTTGAGAAAGGTCTGGGAGGACCAAAACGTTGCCTGCTATATATTTTTCTCTCTACTGTACATACTGGTTGGAACTAAGGTAAATATTCACAATGTAATAAACTTTTACTTCACCTGATGTATGAGTGCACATTTTTCTATGTGTTGATGAAGTGGTTGAGGAACCCATTACTACAGAGCACCTAATCTAATGCAGGTGTGGAGTGCGGATAAAACCATTTGTTCATCTCTAATTTGCACCATGCATGTTTGCTTGAATGATTGCCTATGTTTTTAATATTGTTATATATTACAATATTACAATAGTGTGAAGGTGTGTCTATATATATATATATATATATATATATATATATATATATATATACACCTTCAGGCTATGTTCACACTGTGTAACTGTGCGGCTGTATTTTTTATGCGGCTGTAAATGTGCGGATGAAACTACGGCCGTGGGAAAAAATAGACATGCGGCTCAAAACATACGGTCATTTACTTGGAAATCTGGTTCAACTAAAAATAACAAATAAAATCTTTAGAAAGTGATGCAAACACCTCTGGATGCATCTGGGAAAGCAGGGAAACAGTTTACATGAATTGCTATTACCGGGGTTTGCGATCCTCTGCAGTATGCCGATGCCTCTCATGGTTAATATATTGAATTAATAAAACACATTTTCTTTGTAATAAAGTCCCTTTTGTTGTTCAATAATTTAATTCTAACGAATCCATCATTTTGCAATTAAATATACTGTTAAAATAAATATATATATAAATAAATGTATATTTATATATATATATTTATTTTTTGACAGTATATTTAATTGCACAATGATGGTTTCGTTAGAAATAAATTATTGAACAACGAAACTGATTTTATTTCAACGAAAATGTGTTTTATTAATTAAATATTAATTAGTACAGGAAGCTGTTAATTAATATTGCCGGCAAAAGAGCATTCTGTACTAATAATCACTTTACTTTAATTAAAACATCAAATGTTTCTTCTAATTATGTTATCACAATAGCATTATTAGAAGAAACATTTAGAATTATATGTGCGCTCAGCTGATTGGCTGATCGGCTGAGCGCACATATAATGAGCCGGTCCGCAGCACAATGACTTCATTGTGCGGCGGACCAGCGAGGAGGACACATCGGGGTGAGTTTAGAGCTCTCCACACCCCCTCCCCAGCACTGCACCCCTCCCAGCAAGGAAGGGGGGTCACTTTACCCCTTCCTTGCTGGGATGGGTGCAGTCTGACATCAGTCTGGCCCCCAAGGGGTTAAGGGGGATACATCCTCCCTTAACCCCTTGGGGGCCAGACTGTAAGCAGCAATCTGTAAAGATGCTGCATACTGTAAGGAGCACAACACCGCTCACAATGATGGGTGTTGTGCTCCTGTTTGTGTGTTTTTTGTGTGTTTCTCCCTTTTTGTTTTTCAGATATCGGTATCCTGGGGATTACGTCGGATTCCGTGGACTACGTCGATGACCAGCGTTTGTTTGTTGTTGTTTTTTTAATAAAATGGTCAATGAGGGGTGTGGGGGTGTTTTTATTTGAATAATTTTTTTTTTTTTTTAAATAAATAATTTAAAAAAACCTCATAGGGTCCCCCCTATTTTTATAACCAGCCGGGTTAAAAACCAAACGACAGCAGCCTGGTAACACCAGGGTGGGAAGAGCCATTGGTTTAGGCCCTCCCCAGCCTAAATCTTACCAGCCTGCTGCCGCCCGGTCCAGGAGCGCCAATTTTGACGCTCCGGGACCACTGGCACCCGGCTCTTCCCAGTACCCCTGGTGGCATTGGGTACTGGGGTAATAATGGGGGGTTAGTGTTAGCCATTTTATACCGGCTAACACTAGGCCCCAACTTAGTAATGGATTCCGTCTATTAGACGGCTTCCACTACTAAGTCTATAAAGTAAAGAAATAAAGACAAGACACAAGTTAAAAATTTTTTTTAGTCAAATAAAAACACCCCCACACCCCTCATCGACCATTTTATTAAAAAAGAAAAAGAAAAAAAACAACCGCTGGTCATCGACGTAGTCCACGGAATCCGACGTAATCCCCAGGATACCGATATCTGAAAAACAAAAAGGGAGAAACACACAAAAAACACACAAACAGGAGCACAACACCCATCATTGTGAGCGGTGTTGTGCTCCTTACAGTATGCAGCATCTTTACAGATCGCTGCTTACAGTCTGGCCCCCAAGGGGTTAAGGGAGGATGTATTGCATCCCCCTTAACCCCTTGGGGGCCAGACTGATGTCAGACTGCACCCATCCCAGCAAGGAAGGGGTTAAGTGAGCCCCCTTCCTTGCTGGGAGGGGTGCAGTGCTGGGGAGGGGGTGGGGAGAGCTCTATACTCACCCCGATGTGTCCTCCTCGCTGGTCCGCCGCACAATGAAGTCACTGTGCTGCGGACCCGCTAATTATATGTGTGCTGAGCCGATCAACCAATCAGCTGAGCGCACATATAATTCTAAATGTTTCTTCTAATAATGCTATTGTGATAACATAATTAGAAGAAACATTTGATGTTTTAATTAAAGTAAAGTGATGATTAGTACAGAATGCTCTTTTGCCGGCTTACTGGAGCTTCCTGTACTAATTAATATTTAATTAATAAAACACATTTTCGTTGAAATAAAATCAGTTTCGTTGTTTAATAATTTAATTCTAACGAATCCATCATTGTGCAATTAAATATACTGTCAAAAAATAAATATATATATAAATATACATTTATTTATATATATATTTATTTTAACAGTATATTTAATTGCAAAATGATGGATTCGTTAGAATTAAATTATTGAACAACGAAAGGGACTTTATTACAAAGAAAATGTGTTTTAATAATTTAATATATTAACTATTAGAGGCATCGGCATTCGGCATCATTGCCGGCTATTTTTGAAGTACTCCGTACAGACCGCCTGTCAATCCACGGCCGCATTTCCAGCCGCAAACAATGGTCTTGTTCATTTTTTACGGGTCCGTTTACGATAGGGCCGTAGATTCATACATAGTGTGCACTATGCAGCCGTATATCGTATACTTTCCAGCGTACGCATGAACCACCAAAAATACCACCGCACAATTACAGCCGCAAATACAGCCGCACAGTTACATAGTCTGAACCTAGCCTCGCACAGTGTAACACCCCCATAATGCTCTCCTTGACATTTCCAGGCATAATTTCTGCTTGGTATAAATTCATCAGTAAACAACACTGAGGTCCACTTGTCCTCATTGCTGTAGAAGGAGAGCACTATACATCAGCCACTATTGCCTCTGGTGATGGTGGTGTTACATAGTGAGCAGGTGTGTCTAGTCAATACAGAACTGCCCTACACTTTGTGAATGGTGCAGTGACAAGCCCAGACTACTTGAATAACATCATTAATCCAGACATTATGCCTCTGCATGAACAATACATAGTAAGGCTATGTTCACACAACGTAAAACTACGGCCGTAGTTCTCGCCGCAGAACTACGGCCGTAGTTTTGCGTTGTGGAACAATTCCTTATGTGCAATGAGATGTGTGTACGCTCCGGCCGTGAGCCCATACGGCGCCGGAACAAAACTGCAGGTCAGGCAGAAAGACCTGTCAGTTCACACAGTGAAGCGAGCGGCCCCGGCCGCTTGCTTCACTGTGTGCTATGTTAAGCTCTGATGCGGGCGCACGCTGATGCGCTCGCATCAGAGCTCCGCGCCCGGAAAGATCATCTCGGCCAGTACCGGCCGAGATGATCTGGCCAGAGACCGGCCGTTCCGTGACCCCGGCGGGGTCACGGAACGGCCGGTCTCATACATAGTGTGAACATAGCCTAACATAGTAACATAGTAACATAGTAAATAAGGTTGAAAGAAGACAAGAGTCCATCAGGTTCAACCTAGAGAAACCAGAACAATCCCTGGATCCACGTATCACCGGAAATCTAATGCCCATAACTTGTGTGGCAGAGAGCTCCACAGTCTTACCGCTCGTACAGTAAAGAACCCGCGTCGATGCTAATGATGAAATCTTCTTTCCTCTAGACGTAGAGGATGCCCCCTTATCAGGGCCGGCTCCAGCTTTTTGTGGGCCCTCGGGCGACAGAGCCTCGGCGGGCCCCTTTGAGGAGCAAATCATGGAGAGACAGGTGAGGAAAGATTTGCAGCAAAAGAAACATGCGGCTGCTGCATATCTTTCTCCTCCTGTATCTCCTGATCTCTCCTGCATGCAGCTCCTGCTGTGTGTGTGTGTGTGTGTGTGTATGTGTATATATACAAGCGCACACACACAGAGCAGGAGCTGTATACAGGAGAACTAGCAGAACCAGCATGATTATATATATATATATATATATACATGGTGAGACCACTAGTTCTCCTATATACAGGTCCTGCAGTGATATACAGTGTGTGTATATATATATATATATATATATATATATATATACATACACACTGAACATCACTGCAGGACCTGTATATAGGAGAACTAGGGGTCTCACCATGTTTATATGATAGAGACAGAGAGACAGAGAGAGATAGAAGATAGATAGATAGATAGATAGATAGATAGATAGATAGATAGATAGGAGATAGATAGATAGATAGATAGATAGATAGATAGATAGATAGATAGATAGGAGATAGATAGGAGATAGATAGATAGATAGATAGATAGATAGATAGATAGATAGGAGATAGATAGATAGATAGATAGATACATAGATAGATACAGATATCTAGTTGTTTTGTGTATAGAGGTCCTGCTGTAACATATATATATCCTGCTGTAATAGATATATATATATTACAGCAGGACCTCTATACACAAAACAACTAGAAACCAGCAAATACAGAACACTTAGTTTGCAGAGCCTACCGTGCTGCCCTCTATCAGGTCAGGTGTCCGATCACATGACCCGTGACATCATCAAAGGTCCTACACACTCAAAGGTCCTTTCCTACTCGGCTGTAGGGAAGATTTGTGAAGGAAGACAGGTGCCCGGGGGCCCCAGTATGTATCGCCGTGGCCCCTAACTGTCACATGCGGCCTCTAGGGGCCCAGTCCCCTTTGTTACTACACTTTTTTTTCTTTTTTACTAACAAAAAAATGTAGTAACAAACGGGAGTGGGCCCCTAGAGGAGCTGTGGGCCCCGGCATTTGCCCTATTTAGCCGGGTGCTGACGCCGGCCCTGCCCCTTATCATGGTTACAGACCTAGGAGTAAAAAGACCACTACAAAGATCTCTGTACTGTTTATTCATATATTTGTACATTGTGATCAGATCGCCCCTAAGACGTCTTTTTTCTAGCATAAATAACCCCAAGCTTGATAACCTATCCTGGTACTGTAACCCACCCATTCCCTTAATGACCTTTGTGGCCCTCCTCTGCACCCGCTCCAGTTCAGCTGTGTCCTTCTTATATACCGGTGCCCAAAACTGTACACAGTATTCCATGTGTGGTCGGACCAGTGATTTATAAAGAGGCAAAACTATGTTCTCATCTTTAGCATCTATACCTCTTTTGATGCATCCCATTATTTTATTAGCCTTGGCAGCTGCTGCCTGGCACTGATCACTAAAGTTGAGTTTACTGTCCACCAATACCCCCAGGTCCTTTTCGGATGTAGTTTTACCCAGTGTTTTATTATTTAGCACATAAATGTACTTATTATTTCTGCGGCCCAAGTGCATAACCTTACATTTATCCACATTAAACTTCATTTGCCATTTCACCGCCCAAGCCTCTAGCTTCTCCAAATCCCTCTGTAATATGATATTATCCTCCTCTGTACTGATTACTTTACCCAGTTTAGTATCATCTGCAAAAATGGAGATTCTACTCTGTAGCCCCTCTACAAGATCATTAATAAAAATATTAAAAAGAAGTGGACCCAACACTTACCCCTGTGGTACCCCACTAGTAACTAAAACCCAATCTGAATATGTTGCATTAATGAACACCCTCTGTTTTCTATCACACAACCAGTTACTTACCCATTTGCATATGTTTTCCCCGAGTCCCAGCATCTTCATTTTGTAGACCAACCTTTCATGCGGCACAGTATCAAATGCCTTTGAAAAGTCCAGATACACAACATCCACAGCCTCCCCCAGGTTCAGTCTATAACTTACCTCTTCATAGAAGCCGATCAGATTAGTCTGACAGGACCGATCCCTCATAAATCCATGCTGGTGCTGCGTCATAAGATTATTTTCATTAAGATACTCCAGTATAGCATCTCTTACAATCCCCTCAAATACTTTACCTACTATAGATGTTAGACTTACGGGCCTGTAGTTTCCAGGATCACTCCTTGACCCCTTCTTGAATATTGGTACCACATTAGCTATGCGCCAGTCCTGTGGAACAATCCCTGTCGTAATAGAATATTTAAATATTAGGAATATTGGTCTGTCTAACACACTATTTAATTATTTCAAAACTCTAGGATGGATACCTTCTGGGCCCGGTGACTTATGGATTTTAATGTTTTTAAGGCGTCTCCCCACTTCTTGTTGTGTTAGGCAGGTGAGATTTATGGGAGCATTTACCTTATCCCTAGTCATGTTGTCTGTTATGGGATTCTCCTGTGTGAATATAGTAGAGAAGAATGTATTTAGTAGATTGGCCTTTTCCTCTTCCCCCTCCACCATTACACCCAGATTATTTTTGAGGGGACCAACATTTTCGGTTTTAAGTCTTTTGTTGTTTATAGACAGTAGGTGAAGAACATTTTGGGATTTTTTTTTACTTTCTGGGGCTATCCTTCTTTCTGTTGCTATTTTTGCTTCTTTTATTTGCTTTTTACACATTCTATTCTTCTGTCTATAGTTGCTCAATGCTTCCCCACTACCTTCTTGTTTTAGTAGTCTGAATGCTTGTTTCTTATCATTTATTGCACCCCTTACAGCTGAAGTTAACCACATTGGATTTCTCTTATTTCTACTACTTTTATTCCCATATGTGTCGTTCACACGATTTACCCAGGATGCTCTTAAATAAGTCCCATTTCTCTTGTGTACTTTTATTTCTGAAGGCATTGTCCCAGTCTATGTCCCCAAGGTCCTCTCTTAGTTTTTGGAAATTAGCCTTCCTGAAATTAAATGTTTTTGTAGCCCCTCTACTAATAATTTTATTGAAGGACAATTGAAAACTTACTATGTTATGGTCACTATTACCTAGGTGACCCCCACCTCTATTTTTGATATTCTGTCTGGCCTATTGGTTAAGATTAGGTCCAGGAGTGCCCCCCCCCCCTCTTGTTGGTTCCTGTACTAGTTGGGAAAGGTAATTATCTTTTACTATTTCCACAATCCAGCTTCCCTTCCTGGAGCTGCAGATTTCTGCTTTCCAGTTTATATTTGGGTAGTTAAAGTCCCCCATAATAATGACATCCCCTGCTTCGCTGCCGAATCTATTTGTCTTATAAGAAGATTTTCTGACTCTTCCACTATATTTGGAGGTTTATAACTCACTCCTATAAGAATTTTATTCTTCTTCGTCCTTCCCCTTATTTCTACCCAAAGAGACTCCACACTATTATTACTTATATCCTCCCACAGAATGGGCTTAAGGCAGGATTTAACATATAGACAGACCCCTCCCCCTTTCTTATTTTTACGGTCATTTCTGAATAGACTATAACCCTGGATATTAACAGCCCAGTCATAGCTCTCATCTAGCCATGTCTTGCTTATCCCCACTATATCATATTTCTCTATATTTAATCTTCATGGACGACAACGCTCCAGCTATGCAAGGTGTCATCATTATGGAACGGCTGCTGGAGACTGGGGGACCTCAAATAAAGAAGCCTGCACTTTCTTTAGACCTGGATGCCATAGAAAAACTATGGGATCACCTGAGTTTCTGTGTAGAGGCTCGTAACTCTGCACCCCAGGACTTCAATGACCTGAGGGCCACTCTTTAAAAAGAGTGGGATGCCATGTCTCAGCAGACAATAAGTCGACTAAAGCTTTGGCTATCCAGGCATGATGGGAGTTGTAGTTTTGCAACAGCTCGAGAGCCAAGGTTCCCTGCCTCTGCTTTAGGCTATGTATGAAACATGGCCGCCCTCTTGGAAGTCACCATATTGACTCAAGGGCAAGTGTTTCCAATGGGAAGGGGGTCATAAGGAATATCAAAGAAGATCAGAATTGTCATTTCCAGTTAATTGATAGTTAAGATTCACTGGGGGGGGGTGTCTATAGTCTGGTAGAGTAGTACTAACCAGACGAGCTCCCAATTGGTCCTGAATTTTGGGCCTGAAGTTTGGCTTTCAAATATCCATGTTCTTGCTGCCAAAACAATCCTGTTTAAATAAAAAATGGAACTGATTATCAGAGAACTCAGAGTAAGAGAACTCACAGCCTGTCATGAAAACCACATGTCTACTAAAGAATCTTATATAAAACCTTTTTTCATATATATTAGCAGAAATGACTAGCATCTTGGAAAATGCAGCTCTTCTTACTTTGCAATAAATACCAGTGATTACATCACCAGCACTTCCGTTAATTAATGTGAGCACTGCGATTACTGAGATAATTCTCCTCCTATGAACGATTTGTGGACTAAGGGAAAACCAATAACTTTTCTCAAGTGAACCATCCCATTCAAGCTACATTGCACAGTATGCAGGAAGCCAAAGCATGAGAATGTATTGCCTGAGATATTGAGTCCAACGAACACATCAGGCTACCTAAAATATACCCAGAAACAGATCAGTGACTATGTCAGGAATTTAACATAGATGTAAAGGCCCACCACCAGTTTTACTGGTATAGACAAGAACATTTCACTTGTGCAAAGTTCCAGTAGTTACTTCATTCTAAAACACAGGTCATCACATGAGGGCAGTACAAGTGACCAGAGAGAAAGGAAATGCAGAAACACTTCTGGGACCATTTACAAGTTTGTTAACTTTATTGAGGCTATAAAATCTATTCAAGAGAATCATTCAGCTATAAAGGTGTCATATTTTCCATAACTTAGTCGACCAATCCTGAGCCGTTTAGTTAAAATGGAACAGGAAATGAGTGCAATGTATATTAGTGACCATAGAAAATGAAAGAAACTTACATTTCAGTTATTATGGACATGTTTTTTAGGGTGTATATGTACACGTGAAGCTTTTTATGTGCATTTCTAGGGCAGATTTGTATAATAAAAGCTATATAACACCATCAGTACTGCATTCTGGATGGTTACTTATCTGTTAAATGTACTTCTGATGTATATCACACTTATTGAATAACATTAATAAAACCTTCTTACTTGAAAAAGTAGTAGATGCTTGGTACAAAGCATCAGGTTAGCGCTCACTTGCTCCTCATCCCCTTCTCGCTGTCGGCGCTATTAGACGCGCCCGAAGGGCAAGCGGGTAAGTGCAGGGGGGCAGCAGGGAGCTATGGGGGGCTCCCCTGATGATCTTTAGATCATCCGGGGAGCCCATAGGAAATAGCGGCGGTCTACTGCCACTGCTCCTATTACACGGAGCAACGGCAGCAGATCGTTGCTAGCCTGATCATTGCCATTTCAGCCTGTTGAAAACCAACGATCATTCGACATCGTGCATGTCGGCTGAGCGTCATCTTCTATTACAAAAATCAATTATTGTCCGTAATAGTCGATATCCGCCGAATACGAACGATAATCGCTTTGTGTAATAGGGCCTTTAAAGCAGATGTGCTTGGTAAATCTACAATAACTTAAACATGCAATACAATAACAGATTAAACATGCCTGGGATACACATATATCTATCCTAAGATAATAAGAAGGAAAATACTACAATGACAGAGTAGATGGACCAGGTGGTTCTTTTCCCCGTGGCATGGTCCTTTTTTTGAAACACCGCCCAGCTCCTGTGCTCAGAAGTGTTCTTTTGCTGTGTACCGGGCCGGCTCTATACATACCCCCCCTAACCAGTGTGATGATGTCCCCTTCTCTCTTTGATATGGCTCCATTAGAATCAATAGAGCCGCGTCACAGAGGGGGGAGTATATGCCCCCCAAAAGAAGGGACCATACCCCCAGAAAAAAGGGCCGATCCCCGCACTGGTGCTGATGGGCTAATGAAAGGAAAACAAAAAGCGGTGTACCCAATGGTACATTTGCTTTAAAAGAAAAATAGAAGACTGTCGCCAGAAAAGGACCACCTGGTCCATCTAGTCTGCCATTCTAGTATATCTTATTATCTTAAGATAGATATATGTTTATCCCAGGCAGGCTTATATTCTGTAGATTTGATGGTACATTCGCTTTAAGTGCAACTCCAAAATATGGCTCCCTTTTCTTTTTGCCCAGAATACTTTTGGACTGAAAATGACCATAAAGACTGAAAAACAGATGGTTGTTTATATTTTTTTTTTTTTTTTTAAAAGTAAACGTTGAAAATGAAATTTTAAAATTTCTAATTGAGTAATATTGAACTATTGACACTTGGAAGGCAGAATATTGTAAACATTGATTTTACAAACAATCCAGATAGCAGCAATTGCCAGATACAAAACAGCTACAAGGCGCATGGGAGCGTAATATAGGAGGTCTGGATGCTTCCCCAGTAAACTAGACTCACAGGAAACTGTCTGGAAAGGGAAATTCATTAGAACAACTTTGTTACACAACTTGTTTTTGTTGTGTTGTTTTTTAGAAGCTTCTAACAATAGTGGCATTTTTACTGTCTTGACCATGATGGAACTGGGAACAGACACAGCCATATAGATGAATGGCACAATGAGTAGGTGCTTTGGTCAGACAGTCTAGTGTTTACACCTTTGTATGTCCTTCAAGTCTGCATGTGTTAAGAATAGTAATGTGCTTGTCTATTGAATACAGGGAGAGGAGTGGATGCTATAAAACGCCTTCGCTAATGAGAAAGAGTGCTTTGCAGACTGTGGCTGCTGTGTTTTTTTTCAGTACGATGTTGATGGATTAGTTGACAAATCCCATTAATTTCTATAGTTTGCGTTAGTATTTATCACATCATTTGCTTTATACAAAGCTGGTCATGATCACTTTGGTTTCTTATTGAGGACTTGTTTGCAAAAACTGTATATGGTGGTCAGGGGAATATGCTGTGCCCTTTAAATTTATTGCTTTATGTTTATGCCATGCTGCATAATTTTTTTTATTTTTTATTATCTCTCCGTGTTTGCATGGGTTTCCTCTGGCTACTTTGCTTTCCTCCCACACCCAGAACACACAGATAAGCAAATTTAGATTGTGAGCCCTAATGGGGCCAAAATTGACAAACTATGCAAAAAATAATTATTATTAAAGCCCTACCCCTTTCCTTCCCCCCATTCATAACATGCGGTCGTTTAGATGAACAAAGTTTTTATGTGTTTTTGAAAATCAGGAGAGATAGCTGTCAGCCAAACTAGCCCTCAGCCAAGTTATCTGATGTCTATGGCTATCATTAGAAGTCAATTGTGCACTTGTTATATTTCACGTTTCATGCAGAATTACCTTTTTTTTTTTTTTTTTTTTTACTAAACTTTTTACCTTAAAGCTGTTTTTAATACATCAGATGTGTCAGAACAGTCACACGCGTTAGATTCTGTCAAGAATGTGTGGGTATAATTGTTGAACGGATTTTTGTATATTTATCCCTTCAATAACATGAACAGCAGCTGTGTGTGACACTAAGGCCTAAGTGTGGCTTAAGGTGACCACTCTTATTATTGGTTAACTTTTTTTTATTGTGTTATAAACAGCAGGAGAAGGAAAACACTCAGCATAGACTGAAAACTGACAGCGAAAAATATTATACTGCAGTTGGTTTATCAGCAATAAAATGAAATGAAATATGTCATAAAATTTTGGAGTATATACATTGTAGGTAGTGTCTATAGCTCTCTTTCAACAGGTGTTACAGACCAGAAATAAACTTGCTTTTCACACTTTCCCCTATGAAAATTATAATTACACCTGCACTACTAAACAGGTGTAATGCTAACTATGCAGAAGAGAGTGCTCACATGACAGTAACGAAAATTCCCTTAAAGGAGAAGCCAAGCAGAAAAGCCAGCAACAGGCAGGGGGAAATTGATTACAAGTACTGACTTACCTCTACCCGTGCCCACGATCAGCAGAGTGACCGACCACGGGACCCCTGCCAGAAGGCATATTCCCCTGAGTTGTGATGACGTCAAACAACAAATGTGATTTTAGGTCCGGACCTAAAATCATCGGCCGCCAATTGTGCATTACTACGTTTAATAGTAATGGCCAGCTGGCGGCGAACGATTGAATAAACTGTTATACATTACCTCCCCTGCCCTCTGCTCGCTTCCGTCTCTGAGATGACAGGCCACACAGAATTACGTAGAACAACAGTTTAACCAACTTAGAGATAGGGAGAAAGCACTGGGAACAGAGTATGGGCAATAGAATGGGATGGCAGAGGAGCACCTGAACTGCGGACATTGTAGCTGTGGTACTGCCCAGGGCCGGTTTTAGACTAAATGTGGCCCTGGGCAAAGTTGAAGGTGGGGCCCCAAATGCTGAAATATTGTAGCAACAATTTAAGGTCCCCATACATTTTACACTTTTGTTGCTGGTACCTGCTGCTCGTGGTGGGTTCGGCCATCAGTGTAAGGTGTATGGGGCTCTCTGGACAGTCCTCTGACACATGATATCAGTGGACATAGGGGATTAGGCTTGATGGAAAATCAACATCCAACCTCTTTGTTCTCAGAGAGACAAGCCACCATCAGATCTGTCTCACTATGGCTTACCCCTCCTATAGAGGACACAGGAACACTCAGCTGTGCCGAACATTCCTGTGTATGGGGAGGATGGGGCCGGATGGGAGAAGGATTGTTCAGCCAGCAGCCACTGAAAGTGTACGGCCAATTTAAGGGCCGTATTACACGGCCTGATATTCCAAAGTGAGCGCCAATCTGGTAGAATGGAGCTCGCTTACAGAGCCTACTTCATGGCTCAATTATCGTGCAGCAAAGGCTATATATATATATATATATATATATATATATATATATATATCATTAGTGATGTCTGTGCAGCCCTTGCTGTACATAATAAATAATAAAGATATATACTACCTGATCATCAGCCAATGATTTTTGAACTTGCCAAAAGACAATGATTATTTGATGACTGTTGTCTGTTGACTGTTGTCTATACACAGAGCGATATTTCGCAATTTTCGCTCAGTGTATTAGGGCCCTTAGTCACAGTCAGTCAGTTCAGAAGGTTACATGCCGGGACTGCCGCTACAGGCCAGGACCGACGCTACAGGCCAGGACCGATGCACATGTCAGGACCCCCGCTACAGGCCAGGACTGCTGTTAGTGTTGCAAACACAAAAACTATTTATATGCATTGTTTTAAAAAATAAAATAGAAAAATCACTATATCAGAACCAAATATTACCTCCATACCGTTATTGATGAAAACATACTATGTATAGGCCAATATTACCGCCATAGAGAGACCACCGGATAATAACACCATATACAGACCAATATTAGCACCACACCATGACCGCCACATATTGACTCTTTATATACACCATATACAGACCAATATTACTGCCATAGACTGACCCCCATATAATGACTTTATATACACTATATACAGAGCAATATTACTGCAATAGATTGATCACCGCATAATGATACAATATACAGACTAATATTACTGCCTTAGACTGTCGACCGTATAATGACTTTATATACACTATATACAGACCAATATTATGTGGCGGTCACTCTATGGCGGTAATATTGGTCTGTATAGAGTGTGTATGTAGGGTCATTATGTGGTGGTCACTCTATGGCGGTAATATTGGTCTGTATATAGAGTCATTATGTGGCGGTCACTCTATGGCGGTAATATTGGTCTGTATATAGTGTATGTAGGGTCATTATGTAGTGCTCAGTCTATGGCGGTAATATTGGTCTGTATATATTGTATATATAGAGTTATTATATGGTGGTCACTCTATGGTGGTAATGACTCTATATATACACTATACACTGACCAATATTACCGCCATAAACTGACCACCGCATAATGACCCTACATGCACACTATATACTGACCAATATTACCGCCATAGACTGACCACCGCATAATCACACTATATACAGACCAATATTATTGCCAAAGAGTGACCACCGCATAATGATACTATATACACTATATACAGACCAATATTACCGCCATAGACTGACCATCGCATAATCACACTATATACAGACCAATATTATTGCCAAAGAGTGACCACCGCATAATGATACTATATACACTATATACAGACCAATGTTACCGCCATAGAGTGACCACCACATAATGACTGTATACACTGTATACAGACCAATATTACCGCCATAGAGTGACCACCACATAATGACTGTATACACTGTATACAGACCAATATTACCGCCATAGAGTGACAACCACATAATGACTATATATATACATACTACATACAGACCAATATTACCGCCATAGAGTAACCACCACATAAGGACTATATATATATATATATATATACACAACATACAGACCAATATTACCGCCATAGTGACCACCACATGATGACTATATATATATACATACAGACCAATATTACCGCCATAGAGTAACCACCACATAATGACTATATATATATACACAACATACAGATCAATATTACCGCCATAGAGTGACCACCACATAATGACTATATACAGTATGTACTACATACAGACCAATATAACCGCCATAGAGTGACCACCACATAATGAATATATACAGTATATACTACATACAGACCAATATTACCGCCATAGAGTGACCACCACGTAATGACTATATATACACTATATACAGACCAATATTACCACCATACAGTGACCACCACATAATGACTATATACAGTATATACTACATACAGACCAATATTACCGCCATAGAGTGACCACCACGTAATGACTATATATACACTATATACAGACCAATATTACCACTATACAGTGACCACCACATAATGACTATATACAGTATATACTACATACAGACCAATATTACCCCCATAGAGTGACCACCACATAATGACTATATACAGTATATACTACATACAGACCAATATTACCGCCATAGAGTGACCACCACGTAATGACTATATATACACTATATACAGACCAATATTACCACCATACAGTGACCACCACATAATGACTATATACAGTATATACTACATACAGACCAATATTACCGCCATAGAGTGACCACCACGTAATGACTATATATACACTATATACAGACCAATATTACCACTATACAGTGACCACCACATAATGACTATATACAGTATATACTACATACAGACCAATATTACCGCCATAGAGTGACCACCACATAATGACTCTGTATACACTATATACAGACTAATATTACCCCCATACAGTGACCACCACCTAAGGACTGAATACCACTTTATTTTTTTCTCAATAAAATGCACGGTATTACCTTAGTGACATCATCATACACTATACATAGGAGCTGCAGCCAATCACCGGCCTCAGTGGTCACCGGCAGCAATTACATAGGACTGATGAGACCAGAGAATGGCTGCAGCTCCTATACACAGTCTATTCACCTCTACACCTCTGCTGGACAGTCAAGTCAGCAGTGCTGATACACACACACACACTATACATACACACACACATACACACATATACACATATACACACACACATACTAACACATCCATAAAACACATTATACAGATCTAAACCATCCAGTCCATCCACCACACACATGACATGTAACACACACTACATTTATGCATTATACACCTACATTCATACACACACACACACTATATATACACACACACATACACACACATACACACACACACACACACACACACATACACACACACACTATATATATACACACACACACACTATATATACACACACACATACACACATATACACACACACATACTAACACATCCATAAAACACATTATACAGATCTAAACCATCCAGTCCATCCACCACACACATGACATGTAACACACACTACATTCATCCATTATACACCTACATTCATACACACACACACACACACACTACATGTACAGTATACTTACTCCCTTCTAGCAGCTTGCTGGGTGTAGTGGTCCTTGTCAGCAGGCAGGGATCCTCTCACTGCAGCCCTCTCCTCATCGTCCCGACTGCTGCTACATTACAGCAGTCTCACCAGCAGGAGGGAGACAGGTCACATGGTACAGGAGGCAGGTCACATGATGCAGTAAGAGGGGGAGGTGGAGATACACTTCGGCAGCAGAGCATCCTGCAGCCCCTGGGGGATGGGGGCCCTGGGCAACTGCCCTCTTTGCCCCCCCCTAACGCCGGCCCTGGTACTGCCCATACAGTGCATAGCATTGGAAGTTTAGGGATGGGGGTGCCCACAAAGAAAGGGCCTGAATAGGATAATAAAATAACATAAAAAGTCTACCTGTCATCCAGATGCTCCCAATTTATAAATCATACTGTATGACAAAAAGTTAAGGGAGTATTACCATTTCAATATAGTTCAATATAGTTTAATGTTTATGCATATACATTAATTGAGCAAACTTGCCTCCTTCCTTTCTCTCCCAACACCGCTCTGGTTGGTACATAGCTATAATATATATATATATATATATATATATATATATATATAAATAGTGGTACCTTGGTTTAAGAGTAACTTGTATTAAGAGCATTTGCAAGAAGAGCTCTAATTTTTTCAAAATTGTGACTTGGTTTAAGAGCATTGCTTTGGTTTAAGAGCTCCCTATACTGGGTGGAAGTTGGGAGGGGCATGGTCTGCATAGCGGGGTCTACAGCACTGTACTCTGACCCAGGAAGTCTTCCTCACCTTCCAAATCATTGCAGATCCACTTCAGGCTGGGGCTCACATCAGGGGACAGGACTGTGGAGGTAATCTCTCCATAGCTTAACCCCTCTCTCCCTGGACAGAGAGTGCTGCATGTATGTGCCCACATCTGCCCTGCTCATTCCTTCATGCTCCATGCAGTCTCTGTCAGTCCTGAAAACACGCCCCTTCCCCATTGCTGTCATGTGACCACACAGACCTCTGACAGCAGCTCAGCTTCTCTATTCTAGCCTGTTGTACTATGCAACTGCATTATGGGGATCTGCATCTCCATCCTGTATCTACAAACTTCTGCTGTGTTATCAGGGTTATGCACTTACTATACATTATACTCCACATGCTGATTGCTATACTGTACAGTAACTTATAATATCACATATTCTGCTGTTTCCAAATGTTTGTTTCATTAGTTTTACATGTTAAAAAATCATTATTTTTGGTGTGTGGAACCAATTTTCTGCATTTCATCGATTTATGGGAAAATTTGCTTTAGTTTAAAGTGTCACTGTTGTTAAAATTTTTATTGCAGAAATCAATAGTCCAGGCGATTTTAAGAAACTTTGTAATTGGGTTTATTAGCCGAAAAATGAATTTTTATCATGAAAAAGCAGTTTGAAGCTCTCCCCCCCTGTCTTCATGGTTTTCCTATGGAGAGAGAAAGTAAAAGCAGCAAAACAGGGCAACAAAGAGTTAATTTACATTGACATTGCGGGCTCTCTCCTGTGACATCACCACTGAGCTATCTGACCACTCTCCCCCCCCCTCTTCATAGACCAGACAGGATCCGACTGATGAAAGAGATGAAAAAACAGTCGAGATTTCCTGATACTGAGGAGTGGACAGCAGAAAGAGGAGGGGGGGACCTGGTAAAAGGCTTTTTACATGCAGATAATGGCAGATTTGGCTAATAAACCCAATTACAAAGTTTCTTAAAATCACCAGGGCTATTGATTTCTGCAAAAAAATTTTAACGACAGTGACACTTTAATAGGCTCGGTTCACATGTTGTAAGAGTGCGGCTGTATTTGCGGCTGTAATTGTGCGGCGGTATTTTTGGTGGTTCGTGTGTATGCTTGGAAGTATAGGATATGCGGCTGCACAGTGCACACTATCTCTGAATCTACGGCCCTATCGTAAACGGACCCGTAAAAAATGAACAAGACCATTGTTTGCGGCTGAACATGCGGCCGAGGATTGACAGGCGGTCCGTACGGAGTACTTCAAAAATAGCCGGCAATGATGCCGAATGCCGATGCCTCTAATAGTTAATATATTAAATTAATCAAACACATTTTCTTTGTAATCAAGACACTTTCGTTGATCAATAATTTATTTCTAACGAATCCATCATTTTGCAATTAAATATACTGTTAAAAAAAATAGATATATAAATAAATGTATATTTATCTATATATTTATTTTTTGACAGTATATTGAATTGCACAATGATGAATTCGTTAGAATTAAATTATTGAACAAAGAAACTGAATTTATTTCAACGAAAATGTGTTTTATTCATTAAATATTAATTAGTACAGGAAGCTCTATAAGCCGTTAATTCATATGCCGGCAATAGAGCATTCTGTACTAATCATCACTTTACTTTAATGAAAACATCAAATGTTTCTTCTAATTATGTTATGACAATAGCATTATTAGAAGAAACATTTAGAATTATATGTGCGCTCAGCTGATTGGCTGATCGGCTGAGCGCACATATAATGAGCCGGTCCGCAGTACAGTGACTTCATTGTGCTGCGGACCAGCGAAGAGGACACATCGGGGTGAGTATAAAGCTCTCCTCACCCCCTCCCCGGCACTGCACCCCTCCCAGCAAGGAAGGGGGGTCACTTAACCCCTTCCTTGCTGGGATGGGTGCAGTCTGACATCAGTCTGGCCCCCAAGGGGTTAAGGGGGATGCAATACATCCTCCCTTAACCCCTTGGGGGCCAGACTGTAAGCAGCGATCTGTAAAGATGCTGCATACTGTAAGGAGCACAACACCGCTCACAATGATGGGTGTTGTGCTCCTGTTTGTGTGTTTTTTGTGTGTTTCTCCCTTTTTGTTTTTCAGATATCGGTATCCTGGGGATTACGTCGGATTCCATGGACTACGTCGATGACCAGCGGTTGTTCTTTGAATTTTTTTTAATAAAATGGTCAATGAGGGGTGTGGGGGTGTTTTTATTTTAATAAAAAAAATTGTAAACTTGTGTCTTGTCTTTATTTCTTTACTTTATAGACTTAGTAGTGGAAGCTGTCTAATAGACGGAATCCATTACTAAGTTGGGGCCTAGTGTTAGCCGGTATAAAATGGCTAACACTAACCCCCTATTATTACCCCAGTACCCAATGCCACCAGGGGTACTGGGAAGAGCCGGGTGCCAGTGGTCCCGGAGCGTCAAAATTGGCGCTCCTGGACCGGGCGGCAGCAGGCTGGTAAGATTTAGGCTGGGGAGGGCCTAAAACAATGGCTCTTCTCACCCTGGTGTTACCAGGCTGCTGTCGTTTGGTTTTTAACCCGGCTGGTTATAAAAATAGGGGGGACCCTATGCGGTTTTTTTTAATTATTTATTTATTTTAAAAAAAACCGCATAGAGTCCCCCCTATTTTTATAACCAGCCGGGTTAAAAACCAAACGACAGCAGCCTGGTAACACCAGGGTGGGAAGAGCCATTGGTTTAGGCCCTCCCCAGCCTAAATCTTACCAGCCTGCTGCCGCCCGGTCCAGGAGCGCCAATTTTGACGCTCTGGGACCACTGGCACCCGGCTCTTCCCAGTACCCCTGGTGGCATTGGGTACTGGGGTAATAATAGGGGGGTTAGTGTTAGCCATTTTATACCGGCTAACACTAGGCCCCAACTAGTAATGGATTCCGTCTATTAGACGGCTTCCACTACTAAGTCTATAAAGTAAAGAAATAAAGACAAGACACAAGTTTACAAATTTTTTTATTCAAATAAAAACACCCCCACACCCCTCATTGACCATTTTATTAAAAAAAATTCAAAGAACAACCGCTGGTCATCGACGTAGTCCATGGAATCCGACGTAATCCCCAGGATACCGATATCTGAAAAACAAAAAGGGAGAAACACACAAAAAACACACAAACAGGAGCACAACACCCATCATTGTGAGCGGTGTTGTGCACCTTACAGTATGCAGCATCTTTACAGATCGCTGCCTACAGTCTGGCCCCCAAGGGGTTAAGGGAGGATGTATTGCATCCCCCTTAACCCCTTGGGGGCCAGACTGATGTCAGACTGCACCCATCCCAGCAAGGAAGGGGTTAAGTGACCCCCCTTCCTTGCTGGGAGGGGTGCAGTGCCGGGGAGGGGGTGGGGAGAGCTCTATACTCACCCCGATGTGTCCTCTTCGCTGGTCCGCAGCACAATGAAGTCACTGTACTGCGGACCGGCTCATTATATGTGCGCTCAGCCGAACAGCCAATCAGCTGAGCGCACATATAATTCTAAATGTTTCTTCTAATAATGCTATTGTCATAACATAATTAGAAGAAACATTTGATGTTTTCATTAAAGTAAAGTGATGATTAGTACAGAAAGCTCTATTGCCGGCATATGAATTAACGGCTTATAGAGCTTCCTGTACTAATTAATATTTAATTAAGAAAACACATTTTCGTTTAAATAAATACAGTTTCTTTGTTCAATAATTTAATTCTAACGAATCCATCATTGTGCAATTAAATATACTGTCAAAAAATAAATATATATATAAATATACATTTATTTATACATATATTTATTTTAACAGTATATTTAATTGCAAAATGATGGAATCGTTTACATTTAATTATTGAACAATAAAAGGGACTTTATTACAAAGAAAATGTGTTTTATTAATTCAATATATTAACCATGAGAGACATCGGCTATAGTGCAGAGGATCGCAAACCCCGGTAATAGCGATTCATGTAAACTGTGTTCCCTGCTTTCCCAGATGCATCCAGAGGTGTTTGCATCACTTTCTTAACATTTTATTTGTTATTTTTAGTTGAACCAGATTTCCAAGTAAATGACCGTATGTTTTGAGCCGCATGTCTATTTTTTCCCACGGCCGTAGTTTCACCCGCACATTTACAGCCGCATAAAAAATACAGCCGCACAGTTACAGCGTGTGAACCCAGCCTAAGAGTGGATTTGGATTACAAGCACAGTCCCAGAATGAATTATGCTCATAATCCAAGGCACCACTGTATGTATATATATATATATATATATATATATATATAGGAAAAAGAAGGTTTGGGAAGACAGCGTCTTTAAGTGGAAAAAAGTTTCTTTATTTTGCCATATGCACACACAAAAAAAATTACGACGTTTCGGCTCTTCTAGTACATCCTGAGCCTTCCTCAAGTATATCATATATAGTATACTTGAGGAAGGCTCAGGATGTACTAGAAGAGCCGAAACGTCGTAATTTTTTTTGTGTGTGCATATGGCAAAATAAAGAAACTTTTTTCCACTTAAAGACGCTGTCTTCCCAAACCTTCTTTTTCCTGGATTACGTATTGGGTGTTAGCCAACCTAATTGAGGACTGTGCGTCACAAAGGGAATTCCGCTGTTTCTACAAGGATTTGGAGCATATATATATATATATATATATATATATATACACAGTATATCTATACATATACATTATAGCTATACATACAGACCAGACAGACCACGGCTTTTACAAAACAGCCGTGGTCGGCAACCTAGACAACAGGCTGCCAAAAAGTGGAGAAGAAAGAAAAAAAAAGGCATACCAGAGGCAATGAGGCAAGTTTTCTACGTGAATGTTTTTGCTAAAGTCTTTAACTTGACCAGCAGTACAGGTTTCTCTTAGTTAAGATTGGACTACCTCTTTAATATAAAAGACTGGTCATACTATTTTGGGATATGTTAATTCTGGAAGGATAACATTTGTATTCTAATTGGAGGCTCACTCAGTTTTGTGACAATAATAAAGTGTGTGGTTCTAGAGTAGCATCTATAAGAAGGTGGAAAGAGGAGAAAATCTACACTGTGACAGGATACCGGGAGACAGTTTTGTACAATAGCAATATAAATGTTAGAGAAAATGTTAGGAGAAGTGAACGGAAATCATGATAGAAATATCTAAAATAACCAATGGGAGAGTGGAAAGGGAATGCGTTGACCTATATACAAGGGTGTATGCAAGATTTTGTCAGGGGGAAGTTCAGACATGAATATGTATTTGGGTAAGAAACACTGAAAGCTCCCTACTGTCTGCATCCAAAATGTTACCATATGGGTAACTTCATTTACCTAAAATCAACACATATTTCTGAAATAATAATGGCAAACAGTAGTGAATTTTTTTCTCTTTTAGGCTATGTTCACACAACGTCAAAAATATTGAAATAAAAAATAACAGCCGTTTTTGCCGCGATTTAACTGACAGAAACGGACGTTTTTTATTTGTAGTTCACACACAGTTTTTCTTTTGTCTCCGTTCTTTCTCCGTTTTTACTTTTAAATCCAATGGACTTTTCAATTAAGCTGCACCCAAAGTCCAATTAACAACCCCAAACTAAAATAATGTGCAAACACCAGTCATTGCACTAAGGGAAGGCAAGATGCTAAATGACGTCCGTTATTTTAGACCCAAAATAACGGACGTCATTTTAAACGGAGCTGAAAAAATGTTGTGAGAACATAGCCTTACTCCTATTTTAGGTTTAGTTACACACATAGCTCACACAGTGGGCACGTGCCATACACACACTGCAGAGGACTAAGTGAATTAAGACCCCCAGACTGGACCCCAAGTGTAATCAAATCTTTAAACTAACATTTTCTTTATATAACAAGGCACACTAACATTGTAACCACCAACAAGCTATGTTTTGTTATTTTCAGTCAAAGTAAAGCTATATTTAGATAATAATTGTACACAGGTTTTCAGGTTACACCAAGTTTATAATGTGCCCTATAACATGTTCTCTAAGGCTGGGTTTACATATATAAGTTGGCATCAGTTGCGTTTTTTGCCTAAAAACTGACCACAACTGATGTCACAACTGATGCCAAAAATGCATCAGTTGTCATCAGTTTTTCTATCCGTCTTTTCATTAAAAACCATCAGTTGCCATCAGTTTCCATCAGTTGTCATCAGTTGTCACAAGTTGCGCTCATCAGTTGACATTTTTTTCCCTAGTATGTTTTCCTGTCATTTTCAATGGGATTTGCGGGGGAGCGCATGGGGGCTATATACTAATTGGGGGAGCTCACAGGGGGGCTATATACTACAAGGGGAGAGCGCACAGGGGGCTATATGGGAGGGGAAGAGCGCACAGGGGGGCTATATGGGAGAGGGAGAGCGCACATGGGGGGCTATATACTATTGGGGGAGAGCGCACAGCAATGCTGTATACTAATTGGGGGAGAACACACAGGGAAGCTAAATATTACTGGGGGGGCAACAGGGGGGCTATATACTACTGGAGGAGAAACAGGGGGGGGTGATATACTACTGGGGGACCAAGGGGGGACTATAGGGGAGGGGGAGAGCACACAGGGGGAGATATATGTTTATTTTGTGTACTATTTGCCTGAACGCCGGATGCCAGAGCCGAACGGCATGCGTCCTGCCCGGCGAGGCATCCGGCGCTCTATTCAATTGTATTGGTGCGGCGCCGCATCACCGGAGCGGCGGTCCGCCAGGACGCTGCAAGATGCGTCCTAACGCACCGACGGTCCGGTGATGCGGCGGCCACTAGGTCACCGCCGCACATTTTGAACCATCCCATTGAAAACAATGGGATCAGTTCAAAGATGCGTTTCCCTCCGGCGCTTTTCTCCTGCGCCGGAGGGAAACGCCGCCGCACCGCCGGACATATGTAAACCCGGCCTAACATGTTTTAGATGCAGAGGCTTCAGTATTAAAAATAAATGTGTTTTGCTAATGCTATGGCTGTGGTTAAACAGACTCCTGTGTGCTGCACAGTACTTTGCGACTTTTCACACTGTCCAAGCCATTTTTCCAAATGGCTATGCGCCATGGAATACATTGGTATAAGTTATCATGTTACCATAGCTGTGGTGGATTCCATAGTCTGGCAGATGGACGGTGAGAGAGGTAACCTATAACTTTGCTTGCATGGCAGAATACCTTTTCAAAACATTGGCAGGTTCATAGTCCACTCCTAAAGCGGGCAGTGTACAGTACTGTTGGAATTACCATAGACTTGCATAGTAGGTTTATTACCATGCAAGACTGGGGGACTTCTGGCAGTTGTGTACACCACTCACTTTAGGAATGAAGTATAAACCTGCTGGGGTTTTAAAAGGGTATCCTGCCACGCAAGAAAAATAATAAGTTATAATATGTTGCTTAATCCCCACTACTGGCATAACTGGGCATAGTGGGGAACCACAGCGGTATCTGTCATGTTGACTCTGAAAAATAACATTCACTGTTTGGAAATGACATCCAAAAATAATTGTCCTACATTGTTTGCATTGGATGTCTGTCATTCCATTGACTTCAATGCATTGCAGTGAAATCTATTAAATTGCGGTAATAACTGACGTATTTTTTAAATATAAAAGGCAGACGCCTTTTCTCTTTTTTTTTATGTTGTGTGATGTTGTATCAGCAGAACATCAACTTTCAATCCATCAATATTGGGTGATAAATTTTCAATGTATTAATGAATTAAATCATGATATCGTGGTTCAAACATAGAGCCCATAGCAGCACCAGGTCTATAGAAGCCTGAACAGAAATAATCATGTATCTACATAAAATGAACACAATTCAGTATGGATAATATTGGTTTGTATCTTATAATAATATAAAATTGTACCTGTGAGCAGGGGCGGATTAACTTTACCATAGGCTGTTCACCAAGCCTGGGCCTCCCAATCCACTGTAACTATGTCAGTACTAGCATAGTGTTCATAGTACAGGATAGATAATGTCATGCCCTGATTTGTGAAAAATTTTTTGCAAATCAAGGCAGGAGACAATACACCACTGAGAAAGTATAACTCTTTTTAGGTGGCCATGGGCCCCCCAGGAACTCAGGGCCCCGGGCTACCGCCCAAAAGAGACCTTTTATAATCCGCCACTGCCAATTATTGCTGCAGTATTTCTCACACAGCTCTGAATCTGCTGCCTAGAAATGGAGGCATGCAGCCACCACTAGAGGGAGTCTGGTGGCGTGATATATAACATTTACCCAGTATGCAGTGAGCTCCAATGCTCCCTTTAGTGGTGACTGATAATAGCCATCTGTGTTACTATTTAACTCTGTCTATGTAGGTTATTGCTGAATACTCTGAATGCTACAAAGATATGTTAAGAAATTTATCAAGGCAAAATATAGAATTATGCAGATTACACAACCCAGAAATGATGTTCAATGGTGGACATTCACTATATGCATTAAAGCTGTTTGTGATGACATTGAACACATACATGAGCCATTCTATACATTTATTAAGGTTATGTTTTAGATAAAGTTTTGCTATTGCAGCCAGTCTCTTCTACCAGCAAAATCGTCATGTGAACCTAGCCTAAGATCAATATGGGAGGATAATTGTATATCACCATGTAGTAATCAATCTATACTGGATGTGGTTGGTAAATCTACAATAGCAGAATTTAAACATGCCAACATGGGGGCCTATATTATAAAAGGGCCTTACTGCTATATAGGGGCACAGAGCATACCTAAGTATTATGTGGGGGCACAGGGGCACCTAAAACTATATGAGGGTAAAGAGGGGTTTAGATACACAGAGGACCTAACTGCTGTATGTGCTAGAGCAAGGAACCAAAAATGTATCTCTGGCAAATTCTGAAGAGAGGATGGCCCAAGCTGGATGGAGAGGAAAAGGAAACATAAAAGACTCTGATCAGAGAAGACACCCCCTTATTAGTCACTGGATGTAACTGCACTCTGTTATAGGGTAGTAGCGCTCTGGAATTAAGTGCGCTCTATAAATAAATAAATAAATAAATAATAATAATAAAATAGTTGTGGTAGTAACTGTAATGGTAGTGATAGTGGTCATGGTGTCACAGTATTAAGTATTTATGTGTATTTCCTGTATAGTGGTTACAGTGTTTTAAGATAAATGCCATGGGGGCACTTTCAGGACATTATACTGTGTGTGGAGCACTGATTCTGATAACGCTGTATGGGGGGTGGGGGCACCAAAAGCAAATTATGCACAGGGCGTTATCTACCCTAATGAAGCTGGGAACCTTCCCCACACCCTCCCTTCTCCGTCCAAATTGCAGGACAGTACAAAATAGTGCAGAGGAAACCTGTCCAGGGAACAAGCTGCAGAAAGTGTAGTTTAGAGGCCCTGACAGCGCCCCCTGTATTAAGGAGGATTAAAAGGAATGTCAGTCCAATAGATGATTGAAAGTACATTTCTATGTACGTAAAAGTTTATCCTTTAAGATTTGCTTTAGAGGTAACATTTCTTATATGTGTTATATTTTGTTTTCCTTATGTCTGTCTGGACTGCAATAAAAACTTTTCGGAGGGAAACAGAAAGTAATTCCCGGCACTGGTCTTGTGTTACATTGGTGAAATAATTTGTCACCAGAAATTCTGATTCCAATGCAAAATCAGCTACAGATTCCCCGTAATTTATAGTACTGGTCTCCTTACATGGGGCCGTGATACTTTCTGGACTGCTTGTCCCCCATCCACTTTAGTATGAAGTACTATAAATAGCTATTATAACATCCAGCCACCTACTCCCCAGGACACTGGTTTACTAGTAGTGTCAAATAGGAAACATTACAATTTGTTGCCTGACACCGGCAACAAATTACAGCACATTAAACATGTTAGTATTAGCAGTATTTTCCCTGTAGCAATGTGCACATTACAGGCCTAGGATACAACTGTGTAAATCATGTGTAAATAAGTTCAGGGTCCCTTTTCCTAAATCTGGACGCTTACCAAGAACAGTTTGCTACAGGCGGTGTTCAAGTCGTTTTCTGATTTCATGTTTGAGCCAATGAATACTATTCTAATGATATCATTCTCTACTACTATATTTATGTTTTTATCACCTACAGCTCCTCGAGTATTACAACATTTTTACAATCTGTTAAAAAAATAAACTCGCCCTCTATTGCGTCCTAATGCGACAGTGAAAAAGATATTTGACTTTTTATGATCAAGCTTCTGTTTCTGTTTCTACAGATATTTAATATTTGTCTGGCGAGGCAAGGAGATAGGACATAAGATGGGTAGGTAGATAGAGAGAAGATAGATAGGTCATCAGGCAATGATTGGTGGGGTGCCATCCTTTGGATAGATTTTCAGTCCGTTTTGTCCCGTTTAAAGCAAATATACCACTGGTACATTGCTTTTTTGTTTTTTACTTGAACATACCGGCGCAGGGATGCTGCCCTGTTCCAGTCTATTGTCGAGCATCAGCTGGGCATGAAGCAATGGAAAAGGGCCTGCCGTCCCCCAGTGTGGTGATCTCCCTTCTGTGATGCGGCTCCATTGATTCTAACAGAGGGGAGGGCAGATTGACACACTCGGGGCCGGCTGGCCTGCCTCCAGTGCTCCATGCGATAACAGACCAGCGCCGTGCGTGGGAACCGGGTGGCGGTTCAAAAAAACGTTTCAGCGTTAGTATATTCATGTAAAGAAATAAATTTGATAGAATGTAAATACCTTTTGCAAAATAATGCCTTTGTCTAGAGAGATTTTGGGGGTGTTCTTTCCACACTGGTGTTTTGGCTTCCATTTATAAAACAAGTCACAGTGCTGTGCCAGATCTGCCACCCAGCAGACATCAATACTGCCTAATGGCCCAAATGGATTTATAATCTCACATATGTAACTGAAGTCTTCTTTATTTTAATGAAAAGAAGTGTCACTGTGTGCTCTTTAGAAGAAGTAACCCTATGGTTAGATCCAGTTTGTGGGAAATGTATGATGGCATGGAAATTTGTTCTAAAATATTGGGCCCCACCTAATCATTGAATTCAGAAGTTTTATTCAGTCCATTGCAACAGGTGTATAAAATCAAGCGTCTCCAAATGCAATCTGTCTTTACCAACATTTGTGAAAGAATGGGTCATTCTAAAGAGTGCACTGAATTCCATCATAGTACTTTAAAGCGACTCTGTACCCACAATCTGCCCCTCCAAAACACTTGTACCTTTGGATAGCTGCTGGGGTCCTGGGTCCTGGGGTCTATTCGGCAGGTGATGCAGTTATTGTCCTAAAAAACAACTTTTAAACTTGCAGCCCTGTGTCAAATTGGCATGGCAATGGTATCTGTGCCCTAGGCCTACGACGCTTCTCCGTCCCTCCTACCCACCCTCCTCACCATTAGGAATTCCCCAGGCAGGATTTCTCCTAATCACCACTTGTCTGAACACTGCACATGTGCCTTAATGATCCAGTACATGTGCGATGTTCATACAGGTGATAAATAGGAGAAATCCTACCCAGGGGCCTTCATAATAGTGAATAGGGCAGGGAGGAGGGACAGAGAGAGGAGTTGCAGGCCTAGGGCACAGACACTCTAGGCCACACCAATTTGACACATGGCTGCAAGTTTAAAAGTTGTTTTGTAGGATGATAACTGCATCACCGGCCTGAACGGACCCCAGGACAGATCTTGGATAAAAGCAGCTATCCGACAGTACAATCGGTTTCGGGGGTGGATTGTGGGTTCAAATCGAAGTGTCACATTGGTGTAATGAGGATTCATTATTGTGTGGTTTGAAAAAGATGCTGCTGCCTTGGACTTTATTGCTGGTTTAATTCCTGGACCTTGGATCGAGCCCAGTGAGGCAAGTATGCAATTTGTGACAGTCCTGTGCTGTTACATACTATCCTAAGGCTGGGTTCACACTGCGTTTTTGCAGTCTGTTTAATGTATATGTTTTATTTTTTAAAAATGGATGCAAAAACAGATGCAATAGTGTGCAATCTGTTTGGATCCTTTTTTGTATTTACTTCCATTATTAAAAAAAAAAATGGATCAAAATGGATGCGTACACAAATATGTGTTTGACCACGTGTGAACCCAGCCTAAGAGGCATAGTGTATAAACGTCACCAACACACTGCTGACGCCAAAACTGCATAGACCAACCCTCCTCTAGCATTCCTCCTTTGCTGGGATTTCCTATGGATGTCAGATTCATCTCTACCCATTAGCATAATGAGTGCGAAGATGAGCGGCATGAATTTCTCAGTAATGCAACGAGCATCTAGAGCGTCACTGGGAGGAGAGGGTAAGTATTACAAGCTTCATTAAGGGGTAGGGTGGGGTCTGCCCTGGTCTCCAGTGTGGCAGGTTTTCTTTAAAATCATTACAAAAACTGTGCACCAGTATATGGTGGTATGGATTTCCATGGCCCTGCATGCAAGCCTTACATCACCAAGGACAATGTCAAATATCAGCTAGAGTTGTGTAAATGGATCACATGTCTCTATCTGACAGTCTAATAGAAGAGTCTTTGGTGAATGCTAAAGGCCCTATTCCACTGACGGACTGTGAGCACTGTTAGCGGGTAAGTGCGTGAGGGGCCGCGGGGAGCTAGCATAGAGGATAGTGGCGATCTGCTGCCGCCACTCCTATTCCACGGAGCGATGGCAGCAGATCGTTGCTATCACAGTCATTTGTTTTTCAACATGGTTGAAAGACAAATGACTGCAACGATCAGCCGACATAAATGATGTCAGCTGATCGTTGCCTTCTATTCCACGGGACGATTATTTACTGTAACGGTCGATATCGGATGATAATCGTTCCATGGAATAGGGCCTTAAGAGGATGTCACCTGCCTGACTGTATTGTACCAGCTGCAAAGTTCGGTGCTAAACTCTCTAGCATCCAGCTGTAGGCTTCTTGTCAGTGCTGGGAGAGCAGAGGAGTCGGATGGTGTATGGAACAGGGATCACATAACTATGCCTCAGGTGGCCATGGACTATGACAAACTCCATATCCATGCCTGTTGGTTTTGATTTGAATCAAATGTAAAGCTCCTGTAGATGTAAGGTGCAGGTGTTGCAATACTTCTACCTTTGCTTTTTAAAATTGTGTTGGTATATAGGGATATATATATATATATATATATATATATATATATATATATATATAAATCATTAGTTCACACACACATACACACACACACACACACACATATGTTAATATACCATAGGCTTCACTATAATGAATATATAGGCTTTCTCAATGATATGCCTTATATACACCAAAGGTTAGTGTGTGTCTTCTGCATTCTGAGAGTGTAGGTGCTAAGAAACACGTCTCATCAAGATTAATGGTAACTGTAAGGATATGAAAGGAATTTGAAGAATGATGCATACTAAAAACACATGTTCCTTCACACAGCTCACTCGCCAGTATATTTTTCATCACACTGCATCAGTCTATAAATGCCTTATGGGGATAATTCACTGCAAATAGATTATTTACAGGATAGGAATCTATGATGTAAATTTAACACCCTTTTAGTTCTGGTTAAGTATCACATGTGATACATATGGCAATGTTTGCATTGTAAATCTCATTTTTACCCCTTAAATCATACCTCTAGCCAAAAATTTTAACTCCTTATTCATAGTAACCACCTTTTACTTGAGAACTTAGATATTTGTGCTTTTACCTTTATTTTTTTTAGAACAGACAGTAAATGCATGACATCTACTGAGGCTCGGACTGACCCAAAGGGGAGCAGGGGAATCCCTGGGTGGGCCCCTGAGCAGAAGGTGGGCCTCCCTGTTTAGCAGCTTCAGGAAGACAATTGTGGTGGCCCAGTCTATAGGGAAGTGCTATTCATGATGCCAGTGCTTGTCCAGCACACAGGTGTGATGTTGGTACCTGCTTTTTTGTATGGCAGGCTGTATGCCCCAAACGGTCTGTAACCTGCCTGACCCACCCAGACTGTCGGTACCGCCACCCACAGAAGGGGTAAAAATACCCCAAGGTGTACGGTGCTGTGTGTATAGGTGCTGGTGCGTACAGACAGTATAAAAATAAGACAGCTTTACTGTAAAGCTTCTCAGTATAACAGAACACGTTTCACAAAATAGATAACTCTTTACACAGACTTTAGTGCTTGACCTTTTGTGCTTGAGGAGGTGCTTGAGAAGTTGTTGCAGCAGTGCTTGTAAGGTTGAGTAGATGTGAGGAGTTGGCCAAAGGAGCCCCAACCCAGTGTAGCAATGTACTCTGCCTGAACCAGAGGATATCTCTGGAGTGAAAAGTTTACTTGTATTTGTTTATAGACTTTGGGCTGACCACCTTCTGCCCCCTGTTATCGTTGAACCCGTCCAAGTAGGGTAATACAAGCCCCAACTGGGGTTATCTGGTTGTAGCTAATTGTCCAGGGGTGTCCCAGTTACCTGCACTGCGCGACAGGATACGTAGGCATTCAGTACTGGCTGCTTTGTCCTATCAAGGCTAGTTCCTCTTGTTTAAGGATACTGCCCTGCTCCTTTTAGACATATTCTCGGTATGGGTCAGGAGAGGGTATTATTGCTAGTGGGGACACCTGAGGTAGGATTATTGCTACTTAGGGTACAGGGAGGGTATTATTACTATTTGGGGGTACAAGAGTGAGATTATTGCTATTTGGAGGAAAAGAAGAAGGATTATTATAATTTGGGACAAAGAAGTGGACATAGTGTGGAGGTGCAGAGGCGATCTTATTATGTGTCGGGGCAATAAGAGAGGTACTTACAGCATAAGGTGCTTCTTACAACAGAAGGTGCAAATTATGTGTGGGTCTTTTATAGGGGGAACTATTCCTGTTTGGGGCACTATGGAGGGGGAATTTGCATATAGGTGAAGACAGTTATGCAAAAAGTGCAAAGCTGCAGGGACAAGTAAAGGCTAAAAGAAGTATTTATGATGGTCCAGGCTGAATGGAGAAGAAAAGTGAACTACTCTGATGAGAGAAGACATCACCTTTGAGTCACTGGATATAACTGCACCCTCATCACCATACCATCACTATGTGGGGGGAAAGCTGGACTCTGTACAGTGGTTTTTATTCAGTAGCAGTACTGGTGGTATTATTTAGTCATTAAACAGTGGTTACATGGTCAGGATGTGGCAGTATTATTATTCCCTAGTGTAGTGGTAATATAAGTGATCATACTTAGTCACTATGTAGTGGTAATATGTGGTCATTGTGTGGCTGTATTATTTTAACTCTTTTTTTATTGATTAAAAAATATGCAGAGACATTTAGAAAATAAGCCGTTATGCATATAAGTTGCCAACATGGCAAAAGCCAGTACAAGTGATACAAAAGTATAAAGATTCAAACCTTGAACACAGATCAAGAGCAGAATCCGTCATCACAAACCTTAATCCTTTTAAACATAGTGATACATCTGAGCAAAGAAACCTTGCAAGCCAGTAGATGCAAGTTGTTGAGTTTGAGGTGAGGTGGATGGAACTGTAAGGGGCAATTGATACCAAGAATCCCAAATTTTACGTATTTGCATTATTTAGCATTCATATGGTATAGCTCTCAGTACATCAGGCTTTATTCAGTGGCTGTTTAAAGCGACTCTGTACCCACAATCTGACCCCACCAAACCATTTGTACCTTCAGATAGCTGCTTTTAATCCAAGATCTGTCCTGGGGTCCGTTCGGCAGGTGATGCAGTTATAGTAATAAAAACAACTTTTAATCCGGCAGCGCTGTGTCTAACATTGTGGGCTTACATTTGTATATGCATTAGGCTGGGACCACCTCTCTGTCCTTCCTCCCTGCCCTCCTTGTCATTAGGAATGCTCCAGGCAGATTGCTTCCTATTCCCCACCTGTGTGTATAATGAACATGGGCTGGATTGTTAATACACCTGTGCAAAGCTCAAACAGCAGTAAATGTTCCTGGATCATTCCTAATGATGAGGAGGGTGGGGAGGAAGGAAGGGTGTGCCAGCCTAATGCATATACAAATGTAAGCCCCGGCTGTTAGACACAGCACTGTAGGATTAAAAGTTGTTTTTAGGACAATAACTGCATCCCCTGCCGATCGGACCCCAGGACAGATCTTGGATTAAAAGCAGCTATCCAAAGGTACAAGTGGCTGGGGGGACAGATTGTGGGTACAGAGTCGCTTTAATGGTAATATGTATAGTGGTATTATCTGGTAAATGTATGACTATTATATAGAGATATACTGTTATCTGGGCTGATATTGTTCAATAATGAATATTTTTGTATGTAACACTTTCTTACCTATGATTTTTTATTGGGGGGGGGCTATTTTATTTTTTTGCTTTTGGCAGCAAAGTAGCTAGAATTGTCCCTGTGCTCAATGTTAGAAACAAAATCCTTCCCAACTCCAGAATACACTGGTCGGTGGCTCATTTGCAGTGTCTTTACCCTGCACTACAAGTCAATCTTTGTATTGTTCATGCAGCCATAAAAACTGACAGAGCAGATATGTATATATCTGTGCTGTCAATTTCTAGATCACAAGCAGTGTATACCTACCATCTAAGCTGCTTTTGTTCCGGCCTCTGGCTCTCCAGTCCTGGCTGTATCTCCAGGCCTTGCCTCCTCTGTCTGTCAATAATTCTGAAGAAGGCAGTGATCTGAAGTTACAACAGTGTTCAGGGGATGGGAGAGCTGGATGCTGGATCACAAGCAGCACGGATGGTAAGTATGCAATGCTCATGATCTGAAAACCGACAGCATGGATATATGCATATCTGTGCTGTCAGTTTCCCTTTATCGTTATCAGACGCACATAACCCTCTGTATACAGGAAGATGTGTGACTGATAACGATACATTCTGAAGCCTGCCCTAAAGAGACAATCACTGTCACTTTTACTCATGCCAATTATCAACGCAAGAGCATTTCTAGCAATGCTCCACCTGGAATTCCAGTTGGTACCCGGGCAGTCTCCTTCTTCCCAACTGACCGGGAAGGCTTCCGTAATCAAATGCGGCAGGTTCGTTAATGTTCGAGTTCGATCAAATCTAGGATTTCCCGAGGTTTGATCAACTCTACCTGTGATCAGGAAATATAGATGGCAGTAGCGCAATTTGGCCTCCTAGACTTACATTGTCGAAATTAACCAATCAGGAGATATGGCCAGGGAATGGATTGCAATGCTGCTGCACTTTCTCCCCGGCTATATCTTGTGAGGCCCACTGGGATCAATGACTTTTGACATGCCTGATGACTGCACCTAGCAGTGTTGATCAGAAACAAAGAGACCATTACTTTGAAAACCCAAATCTTGCAAGATCCATGGCTGCATAGCCTTGCTACGAGTTTCTTAGAATTTTATAGAAGTCACTATGTTTTTTCATTCTTTGCATCTCATAAAAAGTGTTGTGTCTATAGCTCCATTGTGTTTACGACTATTAAATTTCTTTCAACATCAAATACAAGTTTAACCAGCTAAAAAAGAGAACTATATTTCCCTGAGGTAAAACTATTTTTACTTGCATGACTTGCTTATGATATCTTTGCATGTATTGAACCTACTTAAAATGTAAAAATTTGTCTTTTTTGGTAAATGTTTGAAAAGAGGATTAAAATGTGCCTTTCATATCATTCTGATATGTTAATGGTTGCACATTATACATTTCAAGCTTTCTATGGCAGTAATTCTGTATTGGATCTAATACCTGACTTTGCGCCTTCTGACATAATCAACTACCAATAGGCATTTTATACTTCTGCCCTTCTGACATTGACTGGGAGAATTGTCCCCACTTTTCAATGTTTAAGGGTTAGTTTGCACGCAAGAACTTACTTTAAATTTTCCCTACAGCATCTCCATGGGACTTAGATCCTGGTAGATCTTGGTGGATTGGATATACTAGTATGTTTAGGGTCATTGCCATGTAGTGAGACCCACTTTTAAGTGATCTTCCTAATAGTATTTTTGTCTTGTCTGTGCAGAACAGATTGGGGGAGATTAATCAAACTGGTGTAAAGTAGAATTGGCTCTGTTGCCCCTAGCAACCAATCAGATTCCACCTTTCATTCCTCCCAGTATCTTTGAAAAATAAAAGGTGGAATCTGATTGGTTGCTAGGGGCTTTCACTTTACACCAGTTTGATAAATCTCCCCCATTGTTCCAAAAGTGAGTTGAAAATAAATACAGATGAGTGAAGCGTGCTTTGTTAAGGTTCGTATGAAGCTGAACTATTGTCTTTTGAATCCCGCTGTCTGCCAGCTCCATGGAAAAGGTGTATACACCCCGAGGACCGCCTGAAAAATATGGATACAGTCATAGATAATGATGCAGAAAAGCGTGCTTTGTTGTCTGGATTTTGCACAGTGACCTTCAATAAAGCTTGTCACTGTTTACAACTTACGGCCATGTTCACACTTTGTATAACACCGGACCACAGAACGGACGGTGTTACACTGCAGTATCGGCTGGATAATCTACATTTCTGGTGAATTCCAATGCATCCAAATTGACCACTGCACACAATGGAGCGTGTGGCCGGAGCTGCACGCTCCATTCTGCAAACTGACAGGTTCTCTGCAGCCGCTATTCAATAAATAGCTGCTGCAGGAAACTGGCATGTCAGTTTTTCCTGTGGCCGGATGGAACCCTGTCCGGAGTGTATACTATGTGTATATGCTCCGGCCGGGATTCCATTCATTCACAGACAATGTATGTTTTTTATTAATCATTGCCGTCGTTTGCAACAATGGCTGTGATTTATACAAACCATACGTTGTGTGAACATGGCCTACCAGTGCATCTGGACTGTCTCAATTGTAAGCACAACATCAAGCGTGCATCCCTATACACCTTACTTAGGTGTACCCTGAAGTTAAGGACTTTCTCTTTTTCTGTAGACTTTGTCTAAGGGGCTACTATCCTCAGCTGCCATGGACTACACCACACATGAAATCTGTTTCAATAGCAGGCTAACTTGTTCACCACCTATCTTGATTGCCACTTTCTATATTTACTTTTGTACAATATAGTGCCCCTGGCTTGATTCTTGAATTTATTCCTTATGTGGGAACATAAAACACATAGGGGGAAATTTATCAAACATGGTGTAAAGTGAAACTGTCTCAGTTGCCCCTAGCAACCAATCAGATTCCACCTTTCTTTCCTTACAGACTCTTTGGAAAATGAAAGATGACATCTGATCAAAATGAAAGATAAAATCACTTTACACCATATTTGATAAATCTCCCCCATACAGTATTGGCCCTGTTCACATTATGTAAAAAACACTGCCGTATGTCATAACAACGACTGTATTTGCGCAAACAACAGCCGTTATTTGCAAAAGTAAAGGAAGTAGGTAGCTGTAGGAAGTAAAGAGTTTAATATATTTTTTTGCAAACTCACAATTTTATGTGCATTCCTAGTTTTCACATATTCACATGAAATATCATGTGCATGTTGCTTTTTTCAATATTCAAAATTGTTTTATTAAAGCAACAAAGAAATATTCAAAGTTCGACAGGTTTTGCTGACAATAAAGATCACGAGATTCAACAAAACCTCCTGAGAGTGAGTAAAATTTTACTATGCAGGTAAGAAACATACCTGCATCCTCAGTGCCCCATGTGCTATAGGGACAGATCAGTAGGTTAGTTTCTTCTTCTCTTTAATGCACCTCTTCAAGTTTTGCCCTTCAAAATAATGTCGCTATTATTTTGCAAAGTCTCCTTGTTATTTATTGTCATCAGTAATGGTTGTTTTCTTTTACTCACCTATACAGCTATGACAAGCTTAGAGAGTCCCAACTCTTTATAGAGACTATGGAGGAGATTTAGCAAATATGGTGTAAAGTGAAACTGGCTCAGTTGCTACTAGCAACCAATCAGATTCCACCTTTCATTTTCCAGTGAGTCTGTGAGGTGTGAAAGGTGGAATCTGATTGGTTGCTAGGGGCAACTGGGCCAGTTTCACTTTACACCATGTTTGATAAATCTCCCCTTATGTTTGCTTTTACCCCATGCTTTACACTACAAGTCTGCCTGTTCAGATTGGCAAAATGTCACGAATATTAAACATCAAGTAAATGATTTTAAAAAAATTAACCTACTCATCACTTCATGGCCCTTAAGGAAATACATCCTCTAATATGATTCTCTGCTATACTGTGAACATTTGCAAACTCCGATAATATGAACTTTTTATTACCCATATTATAAAATCCTATTAAAAGTAACTTAATTAGCATGTTGTGCTCTGATCATTGTCAACATTAGGAGCTGCCAAGCCTTAAAAGCTTAGTTGGGAACTTTATAGACATGATTGCCATGGGAAAGCTTACATTAATATAGCAAGCCTTCAATATGATACAAGTCTTTAAGAAATAGGCTTGGAGGGAAGTAATTCAGGTATTTTGCACAAAACCCCTCAGACAGGGAGAACTACTTGTCCAGACCCGGGAAGGGGGGGGGGGGGGTTAGGTGTTCTTAAAATTACTGTGTTTGTGATTACATACAAAAGAATACTGCCTCCTTTTTCTGCGAAATTACATGATAAGTTTTGATAACCTCCTCCCACAGCAGTAAATTAACATTGCTGCAGCCTATGCCTGATGCTGCAGCGATGTTAATTTACACCGCAGGATGACACAGACGCCTGTGTCATCCGCGGTGGGTCCCGGCTATCAGTGATAGCTGGAGACCTGCCGCAACTCTCAGCACCGGAGCCGCGCTCCAGTGCTGAGAGTTAACCCTATAGATACTGCGGTCAGCACGACCGCAGAATCTATAGGGCTTCTGGCAGAGTATTCTCTGTCTGCTATCCAGCGGGGCTCTGCGAAGTGATCACAGAGCCCCAATGGTAGCCATGAAAACCGTGAGCTCTGCCCTCTCCCCTCTCTCCGCTGCCACTGTCACAAGATTGTAACAGCGGCAGGGGACAGAGGAGAGGGGGCAGAAATAGGGACATCAGCTTATGGGATTATTATGATCCCATAAGCTGATGTCCTAAAACAACCTGGGCATTGATGCATCAATGACCCATGGTTGTGAAAGGGTTAAACATTCACAGGACCCTAGGAAGCAAATTAATATTCACATTCTACAATAAGCAGATATATTTATTCAGGAAAATGTTGGTCAATTTAATATTTAAAGGGGTACTCCAGAGGAAAAAAATTTAAATCAGTTGGTGTCAGAAAGCTATACATATTAGTAAATTACTTTTATTAAAAAAAATTCCAAACCTGCCAGTGCTTATCAGATGCTATATACCCTGCAAGAAGGGGTGTATTCTTTCCAGTCTTTGTACCCTAATTTTTACACTATTGAATGTTGCAGTCCCAGGTGTAGGTATTCATTGTTGCTTTCCAAACTGTAATTGGTAAATTGGGCTAGCCAGGCTTAGAGACATCTTAGTTCTGCCACCCTTTCACTTCTATATTGATGATATTTATCTCAGAGGTATTCAAAAGCATTTCACTATCTGCATATATCTGTAAATATGAATTTAAAATATTTGACATTTCCTTAGAGGGGTAGTTCACAAAAGATTGTTTCAAATCAACTGGTGCCAGAAAGCACCTAAGATTTTTTATTTACTTCTATAAAATAAATCTTGTCTTCCAGCTTTTGTATGTCCTGCAGGAAGTGGTGTATTCTTTCCAGTCTGGAGAGCAAGAGAGGTTTTCTATTGGGATGAGCTACTGCTCTGGACAACTCCTGACATGGACAGAGGTGGCAGCAGAGAGCACTGTGTCAGACTGGGGAGAATACACCACTTCCTGCAGGACATACAGCAGTACTGGAAACTTGAGATTTTTGTAATAGAAGTAAATTGCAAATCTCTAGCACTTTCTGGCACAGAGGAAACACCAATTTGCTTGAAACCCCACTTACAAGCACTGTACCTGTAGAATGTTTAGAATTTCCAGCTTGCAGGAAATCCCATTGGTTATTAGCTATTTACATGGACACTTTTGCATCAAAGTACTTTTTAGGCTGAAGAGTAGAGATGAGCGAACCGGGTTCGGGTTCGAGTCGATCCGAACCGGAACGTTCGGTATTTGATTAGCGGGGGCTGCAGAACTTGGATAAAGACTCTGAGGTCGTCTGGAAAACATGGATACAGCCAATGACTATGTCCATGTTTTCCACATAGCCTTAGGGCTTTATCCAAGTTCAGCAGCCACCGCTAATCAAATGCCGAAAGTTCGGGTTCGGATCGACGCGAACATGCTCGAGGTTCGCTCATCTCTACTGAAGATTCTTTTTCTAAGCAGCCATTTCAGGTTGGAAGAGGCACTGTGATTATTGACAGGAAGTCCAGAAACTATATTACAACTCTATTTTAGAAGCATTTCCATGCATAATTGTAAATTATATGGACAGCCTTTTATGAGTAACAATGAAGTTTACTATAACATTCGTACTTCACAATATAAGGAATGTGTTAATCTTGATCAACATAGACTTATTTCTAGAGAGCCCTGACTTTATTGCAAGTCAAATATACTTTCAGTGCGGCTTGGACTGTAAACAGTGTGTAACAAAGAAACAGGTAGTTTTGTTTTAGTGTCTGCAACTAATGAGTAGTGCTTCTCTTGAACTAACAGACTATATAGGGGTGGAAGTTGTAAGAATATCAGGCATTTTCTGGTTATCATTTTATTTAGTTTGGTCAGGTTCCAAGGCTATACATTAAAGGTAACTAAAAAATCCAATTAGCATGCCAGGGCTGCTCTACAACTGGTTTCATTTGAGAAGGATCAAAGATTTTTTATTTCCTTAACCATTCTGTTCATTAACAATAGAATACCAGGTTTTACAACCTGGCCTGGTGTGGAGTCCACACGGATTAATCAAGCAGAGAGTTAGAGAAGATAAAACATATAAAGCACATCACAAGCATGGCCGTTTCATACCTTCTGCCATCATTGATAATTACAAATGCATGTGTACATTGAGTCATTGATGGAAAGAAGGAATATAGGCAGGATGTGAAACAATAGAGGACAAGGAATAAGAAGTTTAGATTATTTTGGACTTTATGTATTTTTTGATAATAAATCTATAATGTATCAGTGATTTAATCAATATGACATAAACCTCAACACAGGTTAATTGAAATTAGACCTGAGGAAAACATACAGTACCGTATGTGCAGCTGCACATGAAGCCCTGTAGATATGTTGGTCTTCCATTACGCAAGAAACTCAAACACAGGATTTGTGGTCAACCATGATTACCTTCTATTTGTTGACAGTAATTGTAGCTTATTTAAAGAGGTTTTCTGGACAAAAATGACTGATGGATAAACTCAGAATAGGTCTTGATTTACTGCCCCTCAGGGTGCTGACACCCAGCACTTCTGCCGATCAACCAATCAACAGGGCGGCCTGATCTATGCGGTAAGTAAAGATTGAAGCAATGGGCTTCATTCTCTCTGTTGTGGTATTTCCTGGTTACTGCAGCTCAGCTACCTTAAGGACAGGCCATCAATCATTTTTGCCTAGAAAACCCCTTTTGCTCTCGAAGACACTATTTAAAGGAGGAGTCTGACCATTTTTAAAATCTGGCACTCCGGCCGGGATCCGTGCGGCGCTGCAAATAACTGACATGTCAGTTTTCTGCGGCCGCAATTCAATGGCACTCCGGCCGGGATCCGTGCGGCGCCGCAAATAACATGTCAGTTTTCTGCGGCCGCAATTCAATGAATTGCGACCGTAGGAAACCCTGTCAATTCACACAGTGAAGCGAGCGGCTCTGGCCGCTTGCTTCATTGTGTGCTATGGGAAGCTCTGATGCGGGCACATGCTGATGCGCCCGCATAAAAGCTCTGCGGCCGGAAAGATCATCCTGCCGGTACTTAAGTACTGGCCGAGATGATCCGGGCAGAGACCGGCCAGTCTCATATGTAGTGGGAACATAGCCTTAGGGTACAAACACACTGGGCAAATCTGCAGCGGGTCTCGAGGCCTGCTGCGGATCCCTGCTCTGTACACTCTATGGGCAGACAAACTCGAAGCAGGATGGACACCCCGCTGCGAGTTTGTCAGCAGCCCGCCTCGTTAGCCCCCCGCCGCCGGAGCGTATACATCACCTTCTCCACGCTCCGGCTTCCTTTGGGGGTTCCCGACATGTCCCGCTTGGCCAATCAGTGCGCTGCCCCGCTTATTGGCTGAGCAGGACGTAAAAATGCTGGGAGCCCCGAAGCAAGCCAGAGCCGGGAGAAGGTGATGTATACGCTCCGGCGGCGGGGGGTTAATGGGGCAGGCTGCTGACAAACTCGCAGTGGGATGTCCATCCTGCTGCAAGTTTGTCTGCCCATAGAGTGTACAGGGCAGGAATCCGCAGTGGGTCATGCTGCAAATTTGCGACGAGAAATCCGCTGCAGATTCGCCCAGTATGTTTGTACCCTAAGGGTAGCTTCACACGTACCTGGTATAGTGAAGTTCTATGCGGTCACATACCCTCAGCGGAATTTTCAATTGCGCTGCAGATATGTGACTCAGCACCTTTACCCCCTGCATCCCGCGGCCCGCAGCCCCGACCCGGAGCATACATAAATTGCGTGGTGCCGCAGCTGTATGAGGCTCCTGGCTCCCCTCACTCCCCATCAGCCAATCAGTGCTGCCATGCTACATGGCAGTATTTGGGTCAGTATTTATAAGAACAAATCAGGGGTGGAACCTATACTGAGAAGAAAACTATAATTGCATCTTTTATTTGTTCTGAACCCATTCCAATTTGGCTTACAAATATGTCATGATCGTGCCTGAAAATGCATCAGTGCCACCCTCTGCGGTGAAGATCTGACCGCTGCGCCAAAGATTGCGCTTTTGGCATTAAGTCCGTGCCTGGTTTTGTTATGTTCTCTGCTTGTCTTTTGTTATCCAGTGGTCTGTTCACTAATTGTGTCTGCTGTGGTGTGATTGACAGGTCTCTTTACCTCTGGCTTTCTGTGATTTCTTGTGTGTTTCTCCTGCTTAGCCTATCCGCTTGGAGTCCAGGACTTCTGTTCCCTTATAAGCTTCTCCCTCCCTTCACTCAGGGCTCTTGATAGTTTTGCAGCTTGTCTGTTCTGCTAGATCCAGCCTTTGTGATATTGTCTGTATTCCTGGTTTCCTGATCCCTTGCTTGTTTATTAGCTTCTTTGTTTTTTGGTTCAGTGTTCTTCTTAGTCCTCAATTTACCTTGCTTAGTGCTCAGTTCTTCTTGCTTCATCTCTGGCTTTGGCTCCACTGTTCTGGCTTTGTCTTCACCGTTACCTGGTTGCATCTCTGGCTTTCGTCCTCCGTTCGTTTGGTCCTCCGTTCCTTGCTGCTTTCTTGGTCCTGTCCTTCTGTGTGTCTTTGGTACTTTGCTTTGTCTGATGTCATTGTACCTTGTTTGTCTGTCCTGTGTCTTGGCTGTGTTCACACTTATTTAAGTGCAGGGATCGTCGCCCAGTTGCGGACTGGTTGTTTAGGACCTGCACTGCAAGTAGGTAGGGAGAGTGTGGGGGGGTCTTGGCTATAGGGCCCATTTGTCGTGTGTCTCTGTGTTCCTAGGGGCCCTGACAAAATATTACCCAAACTAGTGATCTGAATACTACAGTGCAAAATTCTCCATTCAGCACACACTATTAGGCTATGTTCACATACTGTCAAACTGATGGCCGTTTTTATTCAATGACCATCATTTAATGACAAATAACGGCAATTATTTTATGAAAATGGCCGTTATTATATAAATAACGGTTATTATTTGTAATTAAATGACAGGCACCCAATTAAAAAAGCCATCCTTTTGACGGTGTGTGAACATACATTTACTTAGCAGCAATCTTACTATATAAATTTTATTTGATAATGTGTATTTCTTGCCTCACCATTCCATGTTTAGGGTCTGTGGCTCAAGAACTGTGCTATGCACAAAGTGCAGTGTCATTCACCTAAAGCAACAAATCCTAATTGCTAACAGATGTATTTTGGCCACTGTGATAAAAAAAAGTTGTGTAACAAGGATTATTTCTGTTTATATGGGGACACAAAACCACATATTGCCATATAGGTATTTATATACACTCAGTGTTCCATTTTTGCTTAAACATGAAATCAAAATGCGGTTTAACACAATTATAATTTGTAATTAGGTATCTGATCTAAATTTTACCAAATTAAGTCTAATAAATATTATTTTGGTTCTAGATTTAAATCAAGATGACCTAAAGAAAAGAAAAATGTGAAGCACTACCGTGGCCCCCACAACTGCTTTAGTTTAGGGGTAAAATAATGCAGCCATTTGCCCCCCACAAGTGGTTTTTGGCCTTGTGACGCTATGTGGGAGCATAAAGATCTGGTGTCATTAGAAAATTACCTATCATTTAAATCAAGTTTTTATGTTAAACATATTTATTGTCTAATATTCTATGATCCTAATCGTGCCATTTTAATTCTGGCCACTAGACCTAAAGCTAAGCTGACACCTGCTGATCTGTTCACTGTATACAGTGTCACCAGTATACAGATAAGACATTTATTCACAAAAGATTAAGTTCACAGCTCAGCCTCATCCTCCCTACATAATAACAGGTCACAGAGCATGCTCAGAAACCTCTCCCATTCATGTGAATAGGGTTTGGGACAGTCTATTGTGCATATTTCGATGAAGATTGCTGTGAAATGTATCTCTCAAAGCTGTTAAAAACAGCTCAGGTAAGATGGTTGCCCCATAAGAACCAAAATCAAATAAGTTAGGAAATAGAAACAGGTTAGGGAAATAGAACATGCCTCAGTATCTGTCTCTAACCATTAAAAAAAATCTAGGTGAAATAATATCAAGGTGAAAAACCGGCCCCCAAAACAGCAAAGAACGCAAAATGCCTAAGAACATCCAAGACCCTCCAGTGGATCTGATCCTGGGGGCCACCAATAAAGAGCCTGTGAGAAGCAACATGCTGACCCCATGCTATCCTTGTACACTGCAGTCCAAGCCAGACGGCACCTTCACCAACCCGCCCAAACTCTATCCTTCTAAGTCAATGTATTTGAAAGGGCAAACTACATTACATCTATTAAATCCATTAAACACTATATTTGTGTATTGTATTGTATATTGCTATTTTTTGCTTAATACATTTTATTTATTAACTTTTTTAATCCCATAAATTTCTAAATATTTCTTCAAACGATAATCATATTTTATTTTTCTAAATGACATGACATTTTTGCTTATGTATATAAAATGCACCCGCATTAGGGCATGCCCAAGATACTGCTACTGTGCTGGGATCCTTACATAGCAACAGAGCTGACAGTATTAAGCCCATAATGCGACGGTCAAAGAGAAAATAGAGTATTGACTGTGGTGCTTATAAGGTTAAACAGCTGAATTAGGGTGTCAGTCACAGACACTTGCCCACTAGTGACAGCTGTTGTGCTAGTGCAAACACCATGTCACGCATATACAGTATCATGCATCACTTCCAGTCAATGATGTACATACTTCGACCACAATAAAATCCCTGGCAAAAATTATGGAATCACCATTCACCTAGAGGATGTTCACCCATAAAAAAATATTTAACAATCACAGATGTGACACAAAACAATGTTTGTTTCACAGCTGCACATTCTGGTGTTAAAACATATGCCTTAAAACAACTAAACGTCTTAAAAGTCCTATTTTTTCTAAGAAAATAGATGAAAAAGGATAGCATTACTTTGCAATTACATTTCTAGAAGAAAAAAACAATACCATCACAAGTCAAAAAATGCAAATTAGACTGTAAATAAAAGGGAATGTGAGCTTACAAAGATGTTAGTCTAGGCTAAATGATGGAAAGCATGGCCTCAATGAGAGAGTTAGGAATTGAAACAATGAAAAGAATTTTAAAGTATTTCATGAGAGAAGTACAAAATAGAGCGCAGCAAGGGATGTTGGTTGTTCCCAAGCAATGGCAAGTTAAACCTCTTAACACTGCATGATGGGTGATTCCCCTGGTGGCGTCAATAAGGAGGTATAGAGGGGGCTCACAACTCAAGCCCCTTCTATACCTCCCAGGTAGCTCCCAGGCACCATGGCTAATAGCCGGCAAAGAGTGATCTCCATTGCTGGCTATTTTAACTCAATTCTGACAGTGGCGCTTAAATATTAGAAATGCCAGACAGAGAGCCATGATAACAGGATCTCTGCCCTAATGCCTAGTTCACGGCTGTCCAGAGCAGGAGAGGTTTTCTATGGGGATTTGCTTCTGCTCTGGACAGTTCCTGTTGTGGACAGAGGTGGCAGCAGAGAGCACTGTGTCAGACTGAAAAGAATACACCACTTTCTGTAGGACATACAGCAGCAGATAAGTACTGGAAGGCTTTAGATTTTTAAATACAAGCAATTCACAAATCTGTATAACTTTATCACACCAGTTGATTTGAAAAAAAAAAATTCTCTGGAGTACCCCTTTTAATGGGCATTACTAGATATGGTAATAATTCTAAAAAAACACTAATCTTAAATTATGTTAACCTCCATTAACTTTATTATAATTTTTTGTAAAGAAAATGTTTATTTACGCTAATGCTCAAAATTGAAAAGGGGTCACACATATACACACATTCAAGCAGAAAATCTAGACCAAAATCAGATAGAAGATAAGAGAAAGACAGTACTCTGGTTTAAGATGAAGGTACTAGTTTTACTCACCCATACACGGGCAGCGACGTTATAACTCTGCTCTCTGCTCTAGAGTCTTTTTCAAGCTTGAAGAAGACTCTAGCTCTAGAGCAGAGTCGAAACGTCGTTGCATGGAGTGCCATCTTTCTCTCGTCTTCTATCTGGTATTCAGTGGTGCCTGAGGTTGGTCACCTAGAGAAGTGCAGCCACGAGATATAAGCTCTATATCTGACTGCAAGTCTACACAGTGCCATTTAAACCTACAATTGTACCAAAATCAAATTTATGAAGTGGTGTATAATTTATTTTTGTGTATAAATTGGAAGATACGCTACCTTATGGGCAAAAGCAAAGATTTAAAAAAATGACTTGAAAAATCCACTTGTGATAAATCAGGACAAGGTCTTCCCCAAAAAATGTGGAATTCTGGTTAAAGTGTTTAATGTAGTCAAGAAGCGTGTAATATACACAAATATCCTAAAATAATGTCATCTTTGACACAGTGTGCATATTAGAGACAGTACTGTAGAATGGCCTGAATGAAGGGACCTGGTGAGCAACTTGGGAAGAACTGTACAAATAGCAGTGGGTAGGGCTTTGTAGATAATGAGAGGAGGAAGCAAGTGTGGTCACTGGATGTGGAGTGTGTAGGAACAAGTCTACCATTCTGACAGTGTTGGGTGGAGATCTTGACCCAATCCTTGTGGAGCCCTAATGGCACCAGTAAAGGGAATAGCCTACTGTGTGGTATTGTAGAAGGAGGCAGCATTCCTTGATAGTAAGGGCTAATAGAAAATGACAGTCACCCAGTAATGGTTTGTGTGGCCCGGCTGTAACACACGCTTATTTCAGCTCTGGAAGAAGTCTGATCTCCCTCACAGAGAAGATGTGGCTTCAAAAAGTGGAAGACCTGATGCACATGGAAGACCTTACAGTCCAACTGCATAGCTCCATTGATCAGTTACTTAGAACCTGGATCGGATCACATTTCAGAAGCCAGATGAGCACTAATTAAATAAAAGGGGTTATTTAATTAAATAAAAGGGGTTTTGGTTGTCCTCCTTAAACCGTTTTAAGGCTTTTCTCTTTTCCCTTTCCTTTTCTTTTGTTGACCCTTTTCCATTAGCCATCTCCCCCTTTAGTTTTCTATTTTTTCCCCCAACTTTTTCTTATGGAGGCCTATTTGTTTGTTTTTTTATTTTGTATAGGATTGTCTTCCTTTGTTTTTCTCTTTCCAGTGTCTTTTAAATATTTTAAAAATACACTATTAAAGAATTAAAAAGAAAAGAAGGAACCTTTGTGAAGTTGCACGGATCAGAGTGAGGCCGCGGTGAACAGAACAGAATCTTCATTTTCTTCTTTTTTTGTTCCAGTTTTAATAACTATATTGTCAACAATTGTAAAATGTTGTAACTACTTATCCCATCTAAGAATTGAAACAATAAAGGCAACATCATTTCTGTGCCACTAAGTGCAGAAGTCTTACATTGCATTGCTTGTATTACACGGGTCTGCAATTGTCTTATTTAAAGGGGCACAATGCAAGAGAACAAGTGAGGGTGGGGCTCCAGTAGAAAAAGGTTAAGAAGCGCTGCCCTACAGGGTCTTGCTGTCCCTTACTGCATAATATTCCAAATGGATGTCAAAGTTCAGTTGAGTGGTCTTTTTAAAGAATACCACTGTACATAAACAGTACACTAATATACTACTACATGACAAAAACCTGCTCTGTATTGTTATTACTCCAATAGATAATGGTTAGTTAAAAAAGAAGGAGTTTGTCTTTTAGCTAGTGAGCAGGGCAGCTGGGTTTTTTAGCTATGTTCTCACTGAAATTGATGCTCCAAAACAGAAGCAATCAGGGTCCATTTACACGGAAAGATTATCTGACAGACTATCTGCCAAAGATTTGAAGCCAAAGCCAGGGATGGATTTGAAAAGAGGAGAAATCTCTGGCTTTCCTTTATGACCTGATCTCTGTTTATAGTCTGTTTCTGGCTTTGGCTTCAAATCTTTGGCAGATAATCTGACAGATAATCTTTCTGTGTAAACGCACCCTTAAATATTGATGTATAACAACCAATAATAGCCTATATAGAGCAAATTTAGTTAATATGTTTATTAGAGCACATCCTTGAAATTTAGGACAGAGAGGGATTAAAGTGGTGTTCCACTCAAACATAATTTTTCATGTTGCTGCCCACGATGAGACTAACAATTCATTCCATGCTTGGTATGATCTTTTCATTCTCCTTCACCCAGTTTGGAGCTGCTGATTTCTGCTAAAGACAGAAATAACTGTGTGAGCTTCTCTCTGCATCTTCCCCTCCTTCCTTGTTCACGTTCAAAATGGCTGATGTAAACAAGTCCCTGGCAGGCTTTATCTGCAACTTTGTAGCTTCTTTGTAATGCTAGGATAGGTTAATCTGGGGACAAGTTGCTAATGAACTCATTGTGATTAATCCTTCTGACATTACAAAATTGCTACAAAGTTGCAGCTAGGGACTTGTTTACATCAGCCATCTCAGAGGGAAGGAGGGGGTTAAGAGCAGAGATGGACTAAACAGCTCACATACAGTTTTTGTGTGTGTGTGTGTGTGTGTGTGTGTGTGTGTGTGTGTGTGTGTGTCTTTAGCAGAAAGCAGCAGTTTAAAACTTGGGGAAGTAGACTGAATAGATAATAACAAGTATGGAAAGGATTTTTAGTCTTACCATGGGCAGCAACATATGAAAAGTTATGCTGAATACCCCTTTAATGTCTGCAACTCTGATAATCTAGGTCACTGAAAACCTTACTACCAGGATTATCAGCATATCTGGTTGTCTGAAACATTTAGGGGGAGATTTTTCAAACTGGTATAAAGTAGAATTGTCTTAGTTGCTCCTAGCAACCAATCAGATTCCACTTTTCATTCCTCACAGATTCTTTGAAAAATGAAAGGTGGAATCTGATTGGTTGCTAGGGGCAACTAAGACAATTCTGCTCTACACCAGTTTGATAAATCTCCCCCTTAGTCCTTATTCAAGCGTCCGCATTTCTGCCCGCAGTTGCAGACAGAACATAGGACCAATGTGTTTCAATGGCCCTGTTCACACGTCCGCACGTGTGTGCAAGTCGGAAAAAAAGCACATGTTGTAGTGCAAACTGGCATTTGCAGTACGGAGAGCTATCTCAATGTAGTGCTCTGTGAAGCACAGAGCACTACTGATGCACATTCATAGTGCGGTCAATGGTTACAGGCTGCACTATGGACGTGTATTTACTGGTCACTTACTGTCAAATGTCACTAACTGCCCACTGTTTTATTTGTTTGTTAGGCCCTATTCACACATCCTGTTCCTGTCCGCAATTGCAGATCCGCAGAAAAATAGGACCAATGTATTTCAATGGACCCATACACACATCCGTGTTGTGTACTGGGCTGCAATACGTTCCGCAAAAAAAAAAGACAGGCCCTAGTACGGACAGTAACTGACACACCCAATACAACTCTATAGGGTCCGTATTTACGGATGCAATACGGATGAAAATTTTCGGATTGCTTACGGATTCAAAATTGCGGATTGGAAAATATACTGATGTGTGAATAGACCCTTACAATAAAAAACTTTAGAAAGTTTTTTATTTTAAGTTGTATCTAATAAAGCCTTGAAAAATTTTAAGGAGCTGTGGATATTTTCCTGTTGAACATTTAATACGGGTGACGGCCCGGAACTCCAATCTACGTGCTCCTATCCTAAAGAACTGCACAATAAAGAATCCTCCATTTGCAACAGGGTGAGCTGATCCCTCTTCAATTGAACTGTCGAAATAAAACCACACAAATAAACAATAAGGGCAGATTCACACATAACATATCCGCAGCGGATATCACGCTTCGAAATCGTAAGGAAATTCGCTACAGATACCCTCCTGTCATTCTCAATTAGATTACATACTCGCAGCGGGATTAAGATTCCGCTGCAAGTATGTAAGTGAAAGCCCCCTTAAACAGACACACACACCCCGCCGTCCGGAGCATACACTACCTGCTCTGCGCTCCAGCTTGCTTCGGGGATTCCCGGCTGGACATTACGCTCAGCCAATCAGTGCGCTGCCCCGAGCGGGACATCCAGAAGCCAGGAGCCCCCTAAAGCAAGCCGGAGCCTGGAGTAGGTAATGTATGCTCCAGCCAGCAGGGGGTAAGGAGGCTCTCACTTACATACTCGCAGCGGGATGTCTTCTTTGACTGGTCTCCCTGAGATCAGTGATCTGTTTCCTTTAAAGTTTTTTTTTAACTACAACACAGCTATACAACCTCACACTGGTATTGACGGTAATTTTAAAGTGGAAAACAGTCTGGCCAGTACACCTCTCGCCCTATTTGCACTTTTCCCTCAATAGTCAGATAGGTGGAAAGATATGTTAGACTTGGTGGGGGGGTACATAGGTAAGCTGATTATTATTACGGTTAATAAATATGGGCTTACTTAGCTGCAGTATATAATAATTTTTTTAAGAATAGAGCTAATACATGGAATATCGTCCTTGAGCGGTGTTTATAATCTCATAAAGTGATGCCATATCGCTATTACTTTCTAATCAGTCCGGATTTCAGCCAACACAGAATGAATAAGCCTTCACTCACTATAGCACCACTCCTGGTTAGCCTGTACGTATTGTTCTAATTTCAGCAATGTGTCAGCACTTTATGAGATGGAAACCCATTAAAAAGGTGGTAAATGAATTATACAAAAGTTTATGTATTTATAATAAAATGATAAAACCTTGATTTTTCAGAATAGGCTTTTAGGGCGTGTGTTCAAAATTTAAATCACTTATAAATTACTTCTATTCATAGGGGGACCTGTTTCATCTTTATCTTCTGTCCCATTTTTTTTTTTTTAAATGAGATAAGTAATACTCCTTCACAACACTTTTTATTTGAAATAGGAACAGGTAAACTTAAAATAAACTTTACAAACTTACATTATAAGTTATAGTAGTACACAGGGCTGTATGTATGTACACAACCATCCATGATAACAAAGTCATCTTTTTAATTTAAAGAAAAACACTTACATTTATGGTAACAAAAGTTGTAAGAGATACTTCTTCCTGTCCGTTGGGGTGGAGGAAGTTACAGAGCGCTGGCAACTACTTCCTGTTTCCAGAAAAAGAGTCTAAAAAAAGCTGCACAAGTGATGCCTTCCTTTGCCATCGGTTTCCTCATTCTCCTTTACATGAAAACAATTGGATTGAAAAAACATATGTCTTTTGTGTGTGTCAAAAAGTGCAGGTAGATTCTAGTAGTATGCAACCTTCATGCAACTTTATTACAGCATATGACTATGTTTACATGATGTTTTTTCTGTCCGTTTTTTTTCCCCCCTCAAAATGATATTGGTCGTTGAGCATTTTGGGCCCCTGCCCTTTTACATTATTCTACCTCAGGCCCTTTTGGGTGTGGTTCTTTTCGTCCATTGACAAATATAACCTGCTGATAGCCCCCTATTGCACAGGTGATGCCTCAAACAAAGGTATGTCTCTTACCTTTATCCTTGGCACCGTTACCGTGCACTTAGTCGTTCACTCCGCAGTCCAGTAAGATCATTTGGAGCACTGGGGCATCGTTGGGTGCATGGGAATGGCGCCGAGCATGAAAGTAAGAGACACAATAAAGAGACACCCTTTCTGTACCACCATATGTCATACAAGTTCTAGCAGATACCAGATTATATGGCATTAATTTTGTCCAAGAATTGGATCTGTGACATACCAGACCATACTGAGGAGCTGTAAAGCAACACATAGGGGGACATTTAAGTCCAAAACGTCCAAAAAGTATTTGTCTTTCTTACCAAGCCAAATAGGACTAATTTAACAAACTATTCATAAATTTGGGAAAGGAATATTCACAGAATATTCTCAGAATATCTGCAAAACAATTGTACAAACATATTCTCCTGGTTCTGAACAGATGTAGGCCTGCACCAGTTTGTGCAACTTTTTTTAAAAAGTTGCCAATGATAAATTTGGTGCAAATCCCGAATTCTCCAATTTTTTTTCTGAATACTCAAAAAAAAATTAAAAAAAGATAAAAAAAAAAATGGACGAATACTGGTTCATAAATAGAACTTAGACTATAATTGGATGAAAAATCCAATTATTCAACTAAAAATAGATGCAAAACCCTTGATAAATGCCCCCCATAGATTTTAAAATAATGAGCTAGATGTTGAAATTCTATTGACATTTAATGTCTAGACTAGCTCTATAATCTTTCACACATGCTACATTGTTATTCTCCAAACTGATCGCTTTTGATTTAGTCATAGGCTGCAAAGTGTCGCTCGTGAAATATGTCCACAACTGAACAAAATACTTGAGTTACTGGATTGATATTTTTTTCTTCTTGTATCTTTATCTACTTATTTATGTATGCGCCTATTTATTAATAGTAATAAACAACGTATTGCATTTACAATGCAAAATTACAAATATCAATAAATATTTCCATAAAAATACCGACTTCACAAGGTCGCTCAAGTTGACATTATGTATGGGGGCAATTATCTTGAGAGCAGATGAATCTTACCATTCATAAGCCTTATTAAAGACATAAAATGCAAGAGATTTATGGGATATGAAATGGCGTTAAATCCTTCATCAAGGGCAATAGATTTCTTCACTTACACTACACGGCTTGTAAACTTATGGGTTCGAAAACATGAAATGCAAGCGGCATTATGTATTAGACTACAATACCAAAATCAGTTTGAAGAAAACTGAGACACTAGAGCTTCAAGTTTTGTCTCTGCCCCTTTGGCTTTTAGACATAATGATATTTTGGAAGCTAATGTTGGACAAGTTGCCATGCATGCACATCTCGTTGTGTTCATGCAACCATCTCCACTTCTGTCATCTGTAGCAAATCCTCTGATAATAACAATAATAATAATAATAATAATTATTATTATTATTATTATTATTATTATTAACAATAATAATATTAATAATAATCAAAGTTTATTAAAGACATTGTTTCCAAGAAAAACGTGGGTTTCCGTCATAATGGGTCCAGTAAAGGACTTGCCGGGTGATAGTGTTTGTTAGGACATGAAATGAAAACACAATGCACAGACATAATGTGAGATAAAAGTAAAAGTCCTTAAATAGGACTAAAAAATATAATGAAGTATAACAAATGACATAAAAGATATGTTCTCAGACTTTTTTTTTTTTTTTCCAAGACCGTCATTTTGGCACCAAAACGCAGACGAATTATGCAAATGACGGCCAAAATAAGATGTTGTGTGAACATAATATTTCTAGGCCACTGAATAAAATAATTTAAGCAGAGACAAGACAGTACACTCAAATCCTTAATAAAAATAAATATTTTTTATTCTCCCACGTGGGACTAGAAGATTTCTCAAGCAATATGAATACAACTCCAAATGACTTTTAATGCAAGTGTCAAATATAACAATCAAGTTATTAATTATACATTCTTAGTCAAAATATAATATTATCTAAGAGTATCCATTTGAACATTTATACGAATTATCTATTAACATTTGTATTCATTTTTAATTGGTAGTTTCCTATATAGTGTAAATATATAAATACTCTTTATTTATAATTATATAATTATATAAAATTTTTAATTGAAAGCGACTATAACATCAGTATACAGCCACAGAATAGTACTAGAACCAACAATATAGCTAGCATCTATCTATTGCTATTACTCATATGTATGTTGCTTGCCTATGAGTCTTTTATACCGTATATACTGTATACTAATGCCATTTTTCTTAAGCAACTGATATAAACTGTGTACAAGTTTGCCTAGAAGAGCTGATGCTGATTTGTAGGTGAAGGGTGGTCACACCACATACCCATCCGATTTACATTTCTCTTCATTCACTTTACATTAATAGTTAAAAAAAAAAAAAACTATTAACACCTCGACTCTGAAAGCATCCTTACTTTGTCACATTTTCCCCCACACCTAGCTAAAACTTTTGTGTAGTACTGTAGGGCCAGGCTAAAGGGCCACAGTAATCAAAGAGCCCCTTCAGGTATAGAATTGTGACAATACTTTATTGGGGCACATGCAGGCAACCACAAATCTTGTTATTCGACATCTAATGATATGTAAATGGAAAGAATTCAAGCAACTCAAGGCTATCCTTTACTAAGTGTCACTTACCTCAGTGTATGGGTGTCAGATAACTGTTTGGTAGTCTGTCCTTGCTTTAATAGAAATCAGCCCATGATGCCCTGACTTCCTGGTGAGCCTGTGATTGACTTGTATTAATATAAAGAAGTCAATCTAAGGAGGTAGAGCTGTAATTGGGAGGGACAAGCAGCAGCCTAAGCCAATGAGGAAACAGGGGGCATGCCTTAGACTACCTCACACTCCCTGTAGGCACTGCAGCCTTGGCCAATGAGGAAAAAGGGGGCATGCCTTAGACTACCTCAGACTCCCTGTAGGCACTGCAGCCTAAGCCAATGAGGGAACAGGGGGCTTGCCTTAGACTACCTCAGATTCCCTGTAGGCACTGCAGCCTAAGCCAATGAGGGAACAGGGGGCTTGCCTTAGACTACCTCAGGCTCCCTGTAGACACTGCAGCTTAAGCCAATGAGGAAACAGGGGGGCATGCGTTAGACTACCTCAGACTCCCTGTAGGCACTGCAGCCTAAGCCAATGAGGGAACAGGGGGCTTGCCTTAGACTACCTCAGATTCCCTGTAGGCACTGCAGCCTAAGCCAATGAGGGAACAGGGGGCTTGCCTTAGACTACCTCAGACTCCCTGTAGACACTGCAGCTTAAGCCAATGAGGAAACAGGGGGGCATGCGTTAGACTACCTCAGACTCCCTGTAGGCACTTTAGCTAGGCTGTAGTCACAGATAACACCACTGCCATAATGGTGGCCATCCTTCCTAGATACAGTCATACCATGTCTGAGGTCCCGTTTGGATACTCACTTAAACCAAAAGGGTTGGAACTAAAATATAAATAGTAACCTCATAAAGTCTGTTGATATTGTTGCTTCATATCATTAATGTACAGGCTTCGTCCATAGGGAGTTCAAGAGCGTAGGTCTCTTCATGCTGTGATTCAATATCTGAATGGAGGCAATACAAAGAGAAAATTAGCATAATAAATCATCAGTTATGAATTATCATTATAAACCTGCATATAAACATAAAGGAATATAAAGATTCCTAAAATACACAATGAACTTATCACCTGTTCATAAAGGAGAAGTGTCAGGGCATGAGTCTGGGAACAATGTATAAAGTTACCTATTCTCCAACCCTTCCCATCGGGGGACATAGGATACATAGATGATAGTTTACATATAGTCTGCAAGGTTCTACATTATGATTAGATTCTCTCAGGCACCCTAATATTCGCTTTGTTCGTTGTTGACTTATATTGACCAACATTATACTGGAAAGCGCTAATACCTGGTGCAGTTATAGGGATTATTTTCAGTTTATTTAATTTTTTTGTGTGTTTTTTTTAGAATGATGGATAGTTTGCCCATCTATAACCAGTGGCGGTCTTTGGCACCAAGCACCCCAAGCGATCGCTTGGGGCCCCCAACATCAAGGGGGGCCCCCATGCCCTGCTCTTGTGCTCAAGACCGCTGGACAGGGCCACTGCCCCGCTCGCTGCTGCCATCTGAACTGTAACTATGAGCACTTGTAATGAGCGCTCATAGTTACATGCAGCAGCACTGACAGGGTGGGCAGCAGAATTGGGTCTATAAACAAATTGGAGAGCACACAGGAGGTCTATATCCAAGTGGGGGAGCACGCAGGGGGTCTATATACTTCTGGGGGAACATACAGGGGGTCTATATACTACTACTACAGGGGGTCTATATACTACTACTACAGGAGGTCTATATCCAAGTGGGGGAGCATGCAGAGGGTCTATAAACTACTGGGGGAACATACAGGGGGTCTATATACTACTTGTGAGGCACACAGGTGGTCTATATATAACTGGGGAGCACACAGGGGTCTGTATACTACTGGGGCAGCACACAAGGGGTCTATATAATACTGGTGGGGCACACAGGGGGTCTATATACTACTAGGGGAACCACACAGGGGGTTTATATACTACTGGAGGAGCACACAGGGGTCTGTATTCAAGTGGGGGAGCACACAGGAGGTCTATATCCAAGTGGGGGAGCACACAGGGGGGCTATATACCCCTGAGGGAGCACACAGGGGGCCTATATACTAGTGGGGGAGCACACAGGGGGTCTATATACAACTGGGGCAGCACACAGGAGGTCTATATACTTCTGGGGGAGCACACGGGGGGGCTATATATAACTGGGGGAACACACAGGGGTCTATATATTACTGGGGGAAGCAAACAAGGGGTATATACTACTGGGGGCAGGACACAAGGGGTATATACTATTGGGGGCAGCACACAAGGAGTATATATTACTGGCGGTAGCGCACAAGGGGTATATACTACTGGGGGCAACACACAGTGGTCTTTTGTTTTGGAACGCGTGTCGAGGGGGGGGGCCCCAGACATAACTTCGCTTGGGGCCCCAGAAATGCCAAGACCGCCCCTGTCTATAACAGAGAGTATGATGTTGCTTCATAGCAGTATGCTTGTGCCCAGGTATACCTTATAGTCCAGCAAGACAAACTTTGAATATTTAAGTAAAATTGAATCTACATGTGAATGTATATGTATATAGTGTATGAGAACATACCATATAAAAAAAACACCAGTCAAGGGCCAAAAATAGTTAGGTATGTTGCCTGACACACAAATGTATATACTTTCATAAGGACCAATGCACAACTTTTCCTTTAGACAAGGTTCCCACAATGTAAAAGGAAGGCCGTTATTTGCCCTTATTTTTACATTGTGGGAACATAGCCTAATTCTGGCTACTGGAAGGCAATTATATAATATATACATGTGTGGTAATCCCTATAAACATAACATTTCTTACCATAATCTTTTAAGAATTATTTTTTGTCATCAGAAAACAGCATAAAAAATAATAAAGATCCATGTTGCTTGTTATATAAATGATATGCTTATTTATGTATACCCTACAATAGTGACGGCTTAGGTTGCTATGTCAATATTGATAACATGTAGAATATAAAAAAAGCAAAAACTTTCTTAAGTGTGGGCATTGGGATAGAAGTATCATTTTTATAATATGACAATGATCAAACCTAATCGTTCCTTTAACTAACAAGTTAGAATTGTCTTGGCATCTAAAAGAAAATGCTATGCTAAAAATTATTAAGGCTAAGCTAGAGAAGAAAAAATAAGTAAATTATCATTGTCTTGATGTTGTTCTGGGTCAATGAACAATGTTCTGAAAAACAAATACATTGAATATTGCTCACTCTAAGCAACGTTTTTTCAGCTCTGTTTAAAATTACGTCCGTCATTTTGAGGATTGGCCGCCCATCAGTGCAATAACAGCTGCTGGTATATTATACTAGTTTGGGTTACTAATTGGCCTTTGGGTGGGGCTTCATTGAAATAGTAAAATCAGAGAAAGGAAGTTAAAAAGAAAAACTGTGTGTGAACAACTAAAAAATAACGTCCACAGTTTGCAAAAGACGTCCAAAAATAATTGTCATGATCATTATTTTGACGTCAGCACAGTTAACGTCCGTTATTTAATACATTGTGTGCATTGGACGTATATCATTCCATTGACTTCAATGAATTGCATTACAGTCAGTTGAATCACGGCAATAACGGATGTCTTTTTAAATAGAGAAATAGATTTTTTTTTTTTACGTTGTGTGAACATAGCCTTAAGAACATTGAAACTGCAACTCTTTCCATTGTGATTTTTCTACTCTTGATTTGGGCTATGCTCACACATTGTATTTTCAGTCTGTTTTTTGGTCAGTATTTTTTCAACCAAAGCCAGGAGTGGGTTGAAAACACAGAAGCTGTGCACATTTTTCCATGATAACTTTTCTTTCTCAGTTCCACTTCTCATTTTGGCTACAAATTCTGACAGAAATACTGAACAAAATACTATGTGTTAACATAGCCTAAATCTTTGGCAATAGAAATATAATTTGATGATGATGATTGTGATGATTATCATTATTATTATTATTATTATTATTTACAGAAATTGTAAAAATAACTCAAATAGACAAGTGTACATCTAAAAGAAGCTTCATCTTTTCCTTAAGAACTGTCATTTTGACAGGCTGTCTTTTTGGATGGCCGTCATTTTGACAGCAAGAGTTGACCGTCTTTTGTTAATCACGGCTGCAAATAATGTTCATTATTGAGGTTGTGACACTTTTGGCATATTTTGCACCTATTTTTCATGCACTAGTCAAATTTATGATGGTCATGCACCATGGTCATACTGTTTTCTTTTTGCTTAGCATAGTGGGTATCTACATGGTAAAGATGGATATGCCATATTTCTGATACGCAAATTAAAAAGAAAAAGTCACAAACTTTATGCAACTCTACTCCACTGCACTACATACATACATACATACATTCATACATACATATATACATACATTAAACCAGAGAATCTATACCGCATTTGAAATTAGTCAAATTTAGACAGTGGCATGTGACTTAGGCTATGTTCACACAACATATTTTGAGCTCCGTTTAAAATGACGTACGTTATTTTGAGTCTAAAATAACGGACGTTATTTAGCAGCCTGGCCTCCCCTTAGTGCAATGAAGGGTGTTGATACATTATTCTAGTTTGGGTTATTAATTGCCCTTTGGGTGCGGCTTAACTGAAAAGTCCATTGAATTTAATAGTAAAAACAGAGAAAGAACAGTGGAAAAAGAAAAACTGTGTTTGAAAAACCACCACTGTTTGCAAAAGACGTCCGAAAATAATGATCATGTTTATTATTTTGACGTCCGCTGTAAAATGTCCGTTACTTAATGCATTGTGTGCATTGGACGTCCGTCTTCCCATTGACTTCAATGCATTGCCATTGCAGTCAGTTAAATCACAGCAAAAACTGACTTTTTTGAAATATCAAAATCAGCCGCCTTTTCTCTATTTTTGATGTTGTGTGAACATAGCCTTATAGTAAATAAATTGAAAAATATGCTGACAACCTGGCAAAGACAAAGACAAAGAAATTATTCGAAGAAAATTCACTTATGATAAGTCAGCCCTTCCGTGTATGCATGTAGTATTCTCATCTCTGGGAAAAAGAAGCCTATATGATGGCTCATCCACACTAGTTAGTTTTTTGTTTTTTTCTTTTGTAGATTGTCTTATGATTAATGATTAAGGCTCAGTTCACACGTACGTTCATATTTCTATCTTCCTGTTCAGTCAAAAAAAGGAATTATGGCAGTGCCCATTTCATACCACGACAGACAACAACAGCACAAAATGGACCCCTACAACTTTAATGGTCTCCATCAGGGTTCTGTCATGGCATTCATCACTTTTATGGTAAAAAAAAAAATAGCACAGATGAAGATAACCCTTGGCAACACTTTGTAGAAATTAATAAGTTCCTTTGACTGATCTGTTATTTTCACTAACTAGATAGATAATATATATATTACCCTTTTTAAAAAAAAAAAGCTTGTATGGATGTATTCTTATTCTGATCCTCTTGGTCAAGGACATAGTACTGCATTGTTTTACATGTTTACTACCTTACCCATAACATATATTTAGAGTTTTTCTCTTTTTCACTATTTTTTTTTCCTACAATGAAACATTTTTTTAAGTTATGTTCACTTTATTTTTCCATAATGTTTGTGCTTTGTATGAAAATAAAGAAATAGTAAATACATTTAAGGATCACACCATTTGTATAGAAAACTTAAAATACACCACTTAAGTCAGGATCTTTTTAATTAATTTATGTTTTTGTTTTTTGTTTTTTTACAAAATACTAAACCCTAAGTAGTTACTTTGCTCCTAAGCAGTATTTATGTCTGATGTACCTTGTTGTAAGCCCTCACGGGCAGGGTCCTCTCTCCCTATGTACCAGTCTGCCATTTACCTTTATGTAATGTGTTTTTGATCTTGTAATGTTCCTGTTTGTCACCCCTATTGCTTCTATAGCACTCTGGAATTAAGGGTGCTTTATTAATAAATATTAAATAATACTATTAACAACTCTTTTGATTTTGCTGTATTATTTTTGTCCAAAACACAGAGTGTAAGTCAATTAGAGCAAGTCGCTAGCCCATCATGTGCTTTCACACCAGTATATACTTATAGACACCAGATACAGTATGATGGCCAGCATTTCTTCATATAGACTTACATTGGTTACATTTTCCATATTCAATAATGTTTATATGAGTAAGAGATAGGATAGAAAGTATAGATGAAAACAGACATGTAAACAAGAAAAAAACATAGGTAAGCTATGTGTATTTGTTGCAATCTATGAGATTTTTTTTCTTGCATAAGGCCTAAGACCCATATGAAAGAATGAAATATGTCTATTCTATTTTTTTTTTAAGCAATAATGCATACAATATTTCACAAAACATATCTGATACAGCTTTGGGTTCAAAAAATTTGGAAAAAAAATCCAAAAAGCGTTTAAATAATTTTGAAATAAAATGACATCTTCGAAACGGCTGTACAATTGGAATGAATAGCAACACAATACAAAAAGATAAATATGCAGCAAAACAATTACAAAAAGTGTGAACACTCCCCATCTGACTGTAAATAGAGTTCTCCTCTAAATTTCATCATATTAACAAAGGATGAACTTTCAATGTCACACCTTTATCCTGTCCAAATAAGCTGATGTATATGTCACCATGTAGGAAGCCCATATTATATAATAGTCAAAATTGTTTGTGTCTGATGTCCAAATATATTCATATGTTAGTAAATAAGGTGTACTACTAGCTGGTTGCCAGATTTCCTGACATATTTGCTCCATTGTTGTGTCTCACTACTCTTTATTTGTGGTCCCTATAAATTATATTGAGAATAAAATATACTAATAATGATGAGAAAAATACAGACAGCAACAAAACAAAAGACATCACTTTGCCATTAACCAAAGAAATAGAACAATACAGGTAGTTGTTCATTGTGATTACTATGTATTATGTACTATGTGATTGTGATTGCTATGTATTATGTGATTGTGATTACTATGTATTATATGCTATGTATTATGTAAGAAAAGAGTTTTGTAGTTTTTAGTTATTGTTTATTTGTATTAGTATGGAGAACACATGAATAAGTTGTCATTCCCATTGGCTTGTTCTCATTGCTGATCATCTAGATCACCATCAGACTTCTTTACACCTTTTTAGCTCTTTACTAAAAGAGGGTTTGAAAGGTTTCTGATCATCTTATCCTTACAGTCCCAGTCAATACTGCAAGGTAGATAGGAGCAAAGTGACACAGGTTTGGGCTATCCTGGTACTTTGGCTTTGCTGTAATGATTTAGTACATTTGGAAATGTTGAACGTTGAATCAGGACTTTCAGAAAGAGAGGCTGGGGTTACAGTGACCTGATGAAGGATAAGGTGATGGAATCTGACATCTAAAAGTTACCAAACCAGAAAGATGTGTTCTCCATGGCAGAGACTCATGGGATGACATACAATATACACAACTAATATCGAAAAGCTCACTTATTGTATATACCCAGGCACACTCACATTCACCTCAATGGATATCATTCTCTGGTAAAGGTATAGAGCATCTCCAGAAGTAAGTGATCATCTACCTCCAGGAGCATGTCTAGACTCAACTGCATGTTTATGTCCCATAATATTACTATTTTGGGGTATTATCTCTCGGCTTGTAGTCAATTAAATGAATATAACACTATATACAATTCTCAGCACATGTATCACATTGACCCCCCCCCCCACACACACACACACACACACCCCAACACACACAGACACACACACACACTAGCTGCTAATAATATTATATAATTTAACACCAATGTTCCCTTATTATATTCGGAACTGTTTCCCTATAACGTAGCATGACGATGCTAGAATAGATAGATAGATAGATAGATAAATAGATAGATAGATAGATGATAGATAGATAGATAGATAGATAGATAGATAGGAGATAGATAGATAGATAGATAGATAGATAGATAGATAGATAGGAGACAGATAGATAGATAGATAGATAGATAGATGATATATAGGAGATAGATAGAAGAAAGATAGATAGATAGATAGATAGATAGATAGATAGATAGATAGATAGATAGATGATATATAGGAGATAGATAGATAGATAGATAGATGATATATAGGAGATAGATAGAAGATAGATAGACAATAAATAAATAAATAAATAAATAAATAAATAGATAGATAGATAGATAGATAGATAGATAGATAGATAGATAATACATAGAGTGAAATACAGGTTACTCTCCAAGGACTGTATATACCAATTTAACCCTTACAGTTATCGCTCTGTATATGTATAATTTCTTAGTAGCATCCAGGTATATTTTACATATTACATATATTTTATAAATTATTCTGTAATTCTGCTACATTTTTGTTTTCTGTTTTTAATTATTTTCTTTTTTGTACTTAACTTTCTCATTTTCATGTTAATGAAAGTTAGGAAGGGACATCTTCCTATTTGTACTGAGAGTTCGTGTAACTTATATCTTCAGTGGAGTGTACACAGCATCATGCCAATTTATGCCGAACCAGAAGCAAAGACTAATCAGGTCACATGTAAAGTATATACAACTGGTGTAGGGATTGCTTTATGGTCGATAGATAGATAGATAGATAGATAGATAGATAGATAGATAGATAGGAGATAGATAGATAGATAGATAGATAGATAGATAGATAGAGACAGATAGATAGATAGAGAGATGATAGATAGATAGATAGATAGATAGATAGATAGATAGATAGATAGATAGATCGATAGATAGGAGATAGATAGAGAGATGATAGATATAGAGAGAGATAGATAGATAGATGATAGATAGGAGAGATATAGATAGATAGATAGATAGATAGATAGATAGATAGATAGATAGATAGATAGATCGATCAGACTGGGTGACCTGCATCTATGTAGCTCATAACATAAACTTTTGTGATTTATTTTTTTTGTTTGTAGGAGATGATTTAATATCGCAGGGAATGTCATTGCCTTCCCCCTGTAACCCGAATACATATAATATGACGATTGCCAACAACCGTATGTCCAAAGCATATCGTGGCCATACTGGTAAATACTAACCAGACTGATAGAGTAATACATACATACATACATACATACATACATACATACATTCATACATATACATACATACATACATACAGATAGATAGATAGATACATACATACATACATACAAATAGATACATACATACATACATACATACATCTATATTAACTACAGAAAATATATTTTTAGGCAACGTATTCGATATATAATTATTTAAAGTAGTTGCCAAACTAATGATAGAAACTCTCACTGTTGTCCGGTTTTACATATAGTTTTCATCGGGACCACCATAGGTTTTAGTAGCCGCAGACCTCCAACAGGAGAAAAATGCTGCACGGATACGCAACAACAAACTAGTGGTACAAACTGGGCTCTATGGTCACTTTTGGTTGGAAGCAGATTCCAAGGGAATAATTTAATTTAACGTCCGTTTTCCCTGTAATGACAGGTAGAAGCGATCTCACCCAAGTCTTCTGACAGGTATTTTGTCAGAACTTTGTGAGCGGATTTCATGCGTATTTATATGGAATAATGCAAAAATAACAGAGCAGTCTGTGCCACCTTGTGCCTCAGAACCCCAAAATGCAAGTCTGTGAACCTACTATATAAAACCCTATGCAAAAAGGAAGGATGTGAACCTGGCCTTACAGTGTGTACCTGACCATTGGTTTCAGAATCAACCCACACCTAGAAAAATTGGTGGGCCATATAGAGAGACAGACAGACAGATATATATATATACTCCCAGTACATTTTATACAGTGTGTGTGTGTGTGTGTGTGTGTGTGTGTGTGTCTTTACATTTGTGTATTTTGGTAATGATAGACAAAAATGTTCAATATAGCTGAAAACCGAAACCTTGAACTCTCCTTAGCAGTAAAATAGAATGAATGTCAAAGTTGATGCCTTTACAAGCAGAGTGTCCCTGACTTCAGCAGATTAAACATTAATCCGCACCAGTATGCAGCAGGGCAGTGTCACTTAAACATATAGCATGTGATAACAGAGAACAGGCATTGTTCTAAATACCATCTATTGTTATATTGTACGCATTTCAGCAACTTTCACGACAGGATGTAGTGGCCATAGGAAAAGATCATTGGAAAAAGGGGCATTATCACCATATTAAAGTCACAATCTACTAATGACACAATCAGTTTAATCCCATTATCTGTGAAGACATCTAGCGGAAAGTTCTGGCAACTGCACTAGGACTACAATGTAGCAGATGAGAAGGGAACAGAACACAGATAAGGGCAGTGCTTACCTTCATGAGAACAGGCAGATGCTTTATGGACTAGTGGGACTGTATTAGGTGCCATTGACTGAACCCAGCCTGAATAATAATATCACACAGACCATCTATACACTCTATCCAGTCTTGGGGGAGAAAAAAAAGAGTCTCTTGTTGGCAGAGGAGAGAATCACACAGAGGAAATGCTCAGAGACAGTGACTCATATCCACAGCAGTTATGAGATAGTTGTTTCAGCCTCCTGATCTCACTGGAGTCCATTGTGAATGGATGATATGTAGGCCTCACACATGTATAGTGTGTAGGTAAAGAGAACCTGTTATGTCTCTGCCTTCTCTATCTGAGCAGTTCAGACACATGGATCTGCTTAAATACTGGGGGCGCAAATAAGAAAGTGTTGTTCTCTCTAATGAACAGGGGGCTCTCATCTACTCCTGCTTTATAATAATAGGATTCTCCTGGGCAACTTGGCTCCAATGCAAGATCTCCTAGACATTGTACTTAAAGTAATAGAAAACTGAGAAGAACACTAATATCAGTAGATAAAGCAGGTTTATTATATAATACTGGAATATAGCTTGAAACTATAGTTAAAAACTACATAGTGATTATGGTGCAATATGTAGGAGATGTCATAGTGAACACCAGATACACAGTAACCTGCATTTACTGTATTTTATTATATCATTCTTGTTATATTTTTCTAATGTAACTTTAGTTTAGAACCTGGTGCAATGCATACTATTGCTTTTGACCTCTTTGTTGAATTTGTATATAAACGTGTCCAATACATTGAAGAAATAGATGTGACACTGAATAGTTGTAGCAAAAAAGTCTGATACTTTATTCCTTAACATGGAGTGGGCAAAAACAATCAGGCAACCAAATATAGAAACATATATTTTTGATATTTCAGTATAGTGTGATCCTTTGTTGAGTTTAATATTGTGTTGATGCAATATTACTATGAATACACGGCCAATAAATGGACCAATAAAAGTGAATGTGTGTGCATATATATTATATATTATATATATATATATATAGAGAGAGAGAGAGAGAGAGAGAGAGAGAAAGAGAGAGAGAGATGGCAGACTCCAAATCCTTATATGAAAGAGAAGACTTTTTTTTTTTCTTTGCTTAATTTGGGATTAGGTTTCGTGCAAAAACATCCCAATTTATGTGACATGGACACTCACCAGCCACTGAGACCATGTTTAGAACCAAGTGCTGAAGCATCAAAATCCTATCTGGTGTGTATGCAGCCCTGAGATATTCATAGCTAAAAATAAGATTGTGTGCCACTTTCATGGTAACTACCCTGGACAGGAGATGGGGGATACAGAATTGTAGATCAAGTAGCTGCAGCCCTTAACGCAGAGCAATGGTTGGTTCCTGGCATTTTAAGAGCACTGCTGTGCCTTAGGTTACATGAAATCCCTTAGAAGGCTGAATGTTTTATACAGCTATTTTATATTGAAGGGATTGCTTGAATGGAAGGATGAAGGTAACCGAATCAGATCGAATTAACCCTCTCCTTTCTGCACTTTGCAATCTGTTCTCACACTAGGGATTTGAAGTACACGATAATGTTTATATCATGGGGAGACATGTATTAATGTTTGTTTGATTTTAAATTTTCCACGTTCTTGTATCTAAAATCTCTTCTTTTCTTGTCTTTACCCTATGTGTAGTTTAATGATTTGATGCCAGCTACCAGATCATCATTGTCTTTCCAGCAGCATTATCTAAAATGGGAATTGTCTTGATAAAATCTGTTCTGTAATAAGTGCCCAACCATGGCACATTCTTGATCCCCCCCAGTCCTTTGTTTGCAGAAGGTATCCAGCCATCCTGGTCAAAAACACTAACGTTCCAGGCCAGACAAAGCAAAGGGTCCCAAATTGTGGAGCTGGAGAAAAGCCTTTGAAGAAAACCACTTCCTTACATTAGGGGTAAGACAAAACATGGCTGTTAAACTTGAACTTCAGAGGAATGAGTGAGTGTGCTGTGCTGTCTGGAAGAGGGCAGAAGGGAAAAAGAAAGGAAAAGAAGAAACCAAGATAGATAGATATAGAGACAAACATTTATTAGATAGATAGATAGATAGATAGATAGATAGATAGATAGATAGATAGATAGTCTAAAATATTCTATATACCTACAATTTATTGATTATATTAACCCTATTATCAAATCAGCCTTGTTCCATGAAGATATTTTTTCCACTACAGTATATTTATTTTTAATAAAGATGGATATTAAAGTTTTACCTTTTGTATCTCCAGTACAGATGCCGGACTGGTACCAGCACAGCTCCAGGCACAGCAGCCAGTGGTTTGCAGGCTGTCTACAAGGACAGACACATATTAGTGGGAATCTCTGGTCTGGAGCAACGGGGAAGTGTCACACTGTTTAATTACCTCGTGTGTAGACACCATTTGTACAAAGCAGAAAGATTGTTTCCCTCCTTCATTAATGATATTCCTTACCTTCCCTCATAGCTCGCAGCACTATATGATGGAGAGCTCTGTTTACACAAGGATATCATAAATGTTCCTGGATAACATAGAAATACATGTTAATTAATGATCCCCCTAAGGGTATAAGATTTCCTATAGATTCCTTTTTTTTATATTGCTAAATGTTGTAACCAATGCAAATCTGAGGCAATAAAAGTATATACAATGCATGGAAATAAGCTGATAACACTTGTCATTATGGTGAAAGAATGATCTAAATGAAGAGTTTATTGACGAAATATTTTTATATATTATTCTATGACGAATGCTATTATGTGTATTGTTCTGTTGCTGCTGTTGTTATTGTTGTTGTTGATGATGATGATAATGATGATGATGATGATGATGATAATGATTATTGTTATATATGGGTATCTATAGACAAACATACAATGTATTACAACCATAATCACCCAACAGACTACATTGTGTGTGTGCGTGTATGTGTAGATCTATAAATATATATATATATATATATATATATATATATATATATATATACACACACACACACACACACATATATCTGTTGTAATAGATAGATATAGATGTATACGTGACTATCCTTATCTATGTATTTATTTTCTGACTTCACGATTATTTATTATTATCATTATTATTATTGTTGGTGTTCCTGTATGATGCTACTACTACTACTACTACTACTACTACTACT
>NC_091455.1:173468197-173480697 GCF_027789765.1 Dendropsophus ebraccatus
TGTTTTGTATGATATTGCATTGGTCTTGATCAGGAAAAGCAATCTTCTAAATAAAAAAATAAAAAAACACAACCAATAGGATCCTCTAATGATCCTTAGCACAGAGCTGTATTTTCTGGGAAGCTGTGGCGATTGTTGAAACAACTGGATGGGAAGGCCTTAAACCTTGACCTTGAGGAAAAGAGACAATTTGTGACCTTGACTTCTGACAGCTCATGAATAGGCATCACTGGGATTAGTAGATCAATAGCGCCATCTGGTGTTCAAAAGCAGAACTACAGCGCTGATGATTAGCTGCTATTAGGTTTGGTGCTTGTTAACGTCTGAACCTGTAACCAACTAATGTTATACTAATTACAATATTTGGAAAGATTGCTTTGGCTATTGTTGTTTACTTTCCTAAGTTATATTCTGTGCAGAATGTCGGCTTTTACACTTTATTTAATATCTCCAATCATGCGCAGATAGGTGTCTTTGTTTAGAACCATTAATAGTTTATTGATCGTTTTATAAATATTTCAGGGTGCTTTTCACAACAAAAGAAACACAATTATTTTTTTCTGATTTTAGATTTGTTTTTAACTTTGGTGGATTATTTTTATTTTTTTTTTTTTGTTTTTTGCATTTATTTTTGGGCCAAGATAAAGTATAAAATATGTAATGGTACTGAATATTTCAGTATATAGTATATATTCAGGGAATACTGTTTACATTTTTTTAAAATTTTTATGATTTTGGTAAAACAGCTATAATTTATCAACTCTATTCAAATTACACAACAGTTTGCATCAATGAAAATGTTTCTTCTTCCATCCTACAGTATATTTATAGAAAGGAAAATAAATTCAAGTCTGCCCTTCTTTTGCATTTAATAGGAAGTGATTTTGAATGCCGAAGGGTAGAATTGGCTTATAGTGGCTGAACTATTTTATCTTGTGTCCTTTGTTATGGTTGCTGTTGCCCCATTATCTAAAAATATGGATATTTGATAATACCCTTCTATCCAGAAAATATAGTAAACCTGGATAATAATTTAATGGGGTGGGATGTAAAAAAAATAAAATCATTAAATGCAATCGTTAAATAAAATTAAATAACATTAGTTCTGTTTCCGATCTTATATTATCCCGTTATGTTTTTAAAGTTTTTGTGTGTGTGTGTGTGTGTGTGTGTGCGCATATATTATATTCGTATCCAGATAGATAGATAGATAGATAGATAGATAGATAGGAGATAGATAGGAGATAGATAGATAGATAGATAGATAGATAGATAGATAGATAGGAGATAGATAGATAGATAGATAGATAGATAGATAGATAGATAATAGACATATGATATATGTATATTATATTCGTATCCAGATAGATAGATAGATAGATAGAAGATAGATAGATAGATAGATAGATAGATAGATAGAAGATAGATAGATAGATAGATAGATAGATAGATAGATAGGAGATAGATAGATAGATAGATAGAAGATAGATAGGAGATAGATAAGAGATAGATAAGAGATAGATAGATAGATAGATAATAGATAGATAGATAGATAGATAGATAGATGGATGATAGATAGATAGATAGATAGATAGATAGATAGATAGGAAATAAATAAATAGATAGAAGATAGATAGATAGATAGATAGAAGATAGATAGGAGATAGATAAGAGATAGATAATAGATAGATAGATAGATAGATGGATGATAGATAGATAGATAGATAGATAGATAGAAGATAGATAGATAGATAGATAGATAGATAGATAGATAGATAAGAGATAGATAGATAGATAGATAGATAGATAGATAGATAGATAGATAGATAGAAGATAAGTTATGGCAGATCCTTCTTGTCTCATACCATCCCACTTCTCCCTGGTGCACTAATGTGACAATCCTCTGTGTAACTTTTTATTCTGCAAATATATTTAACAACCAGGGAAATGTGTCACTCCATTTAGCACTTCGCAGGGGAAATTAATATTTCACCAGAGCATCCTGGGGTTAGCATTAAAAGATTACTACAGGTTCAAGTTTATTAGTTATAAAATACCATGGTATTCATATAATTGCAGACCAAACAACTGTTGACATTCTGCATATGCCAACGAGTTAATAAAACTTCCTTGCATATGATTAACACGTTCAGGAGCTTCGCAGGGCAGAGGCCAGGGCTTTTATAGAAAGAGGCCTATGCAGAAGTCCAAACTGTCCAGTCATGTGCTGCTATTCCGTCCTAGTCCGGTAGGGAGGCGCTGTTGAGTATGAGGCGGCCCCCGTGTCCCTGCAGTGAGGTCGGGCTCTAGGTTATACAGAAAAATTCAAGTTGATTTAGTGGCACCTTGAATATTAATACAAGTCATAAACCATTAATTGACGATGACAGCCGAGGGGCCTTGCCCTTTGTATCAGGTCCGGTTGTTGCTCCTAGAGGCTTGACTTTTTTTCCCTATTCTATTTCTTTCTCCTTTTTATATTTTTTCCACCTTTTCTTCCTATTTTCTTCTTTCCTTTCAATCTAGTTGGTTTGTTTCTCTTATATATTTACGTTGTTCCATTTGAGTCCTCTTCTCCCTGTTTACATTTTTATATTGCAGCTTTTTTTTTTTTTTTTTTATTTTACTCCTTCGTGCAGTGATGTCTGCTGGTCCCCACTATCTTTCCTTGGTAATGCATTTCACTGGGTTTAGCCTCAGGTGTGGTGTCATCCGATGTGATATTATAATAATATGTATATTATATATTATAGTGCAGTTAAGGATGATGCATCACACTATAGATCTCTATAGCAGAGATAACGTAGCTTCAGCGTTGATCTTTGGCGTGCAGAGAGGGCTAAAGTAAAGTTACCAGTGATATTGGGCCTTTGTCTGGCAGTAGACACTAGAGCTAGGAGAAAGTAGCAACAATTCATTTTTTTTTTGTTTTAACAATTTTTATTTTCAGCATATTAAATACATGTTCAATATGAACAACAATTCACTGTTCTGGGCACAGAAAATAAGAACCGTGCACAGCTTTGATAATACCAGCCTGCCCTTTGTTTGTTATGTTCTATAACGTCCCCTTCTGGAGACACCAAGTCAATGCTATATATATATATATATATATATATATATATATATATATATATATATATATATGTGTGTGTGTGTGTGTGTGTGTGTGTGTGTGTGTACTATATGTCTATATTTAGCATGCACCTTTTTTTTAATAACAACAAATATTTAGTTTGCATATGAAAACCTTCAGTGCTTAACCTGTTATATATATATATATATATATATATATATATATATATATATGATGCGTATTCTGTTCGTAATTGATAACTAAAAGTTTACTCTTTGCGTCTTTCTTTCACAAACCAAATATTTTCACGCACACGTCACTCACAATAAAGAGCATCAGCACAAATACATTTATTGCCACATCATTTTATTCCACTGCATCACGAAAACAATGGCCACAAATGACTTTTCTTGATACAAAAAAAATTAAACATGATATCACGTGACTACAGCAGTAACAGAAATGTCACACATATCAAATACATTAGTCTGAGATTAATGTGACTGACACAGCCGAGGTCAGTATATATATATATATATATATATATATATATATATATATATATAGAAAGCGGTCAATATGTATTTATGGATTTCAGCCTGTTTCTGGGGTGATACATAACCAACGTGCGCTGCTATAATTTAGCTGCAATCTGCTTTGCATAATACATATAATTCAGTGCTTACCCCTAATGGCAGCAAATTAGTGATGAAAAGACGTGGGCGATAAAATACATTGGAAAATTCAGTATACTTTAGATGTAGGTGTGTGCCTTCTCTCAGCAAAGGAATCTTATACAGTGGTCTTCAAATGTATATTTCATAGGCAGAAATATATCACTTTGGAGGTCAAGTTCAAGGTATTACATGTACTTGTGATTAGTTTTCTGATGCATTGATACAACAATAATTCTCTGTGGGATAGAACAGCCCTGGATTGTACCCATAGCAGTTCCTATAATAGTGATGTTGTGGTGTCCTAATTCCATATTACTTTGTTCACACTAGACTTTACTTACATTGGTAAATGCCTGCCCACGCTTTGTGTCAGTATAAAATGAGCAAATTCCAAATGTCGAATCCATAGGTTGTGCTTTTTTACAGGCTGGCTTTCCTCCTGGTGTAAGCACATATGTGGAAAGCAGACTATTCAGTGCCTGCCAGACGGTCTAGACTGCCTGTTCTCACAGTCCCACAATTGCCTGCAATAATCATAGACCTGCACCTGTAATGGACACTAAAAAGAGTCTAGTGCTATAGGATTAATGTATCAGAAAATGGGCTGCAGAGGAGGAGAAAGGTACACATCCGCCTGACTACAATGACATGTAACAAGGGTATATAGCTAAAGAAGAAAAGAGCGAATTACAACAAACAGGATATAAAGAGACTGTATGTGTGTGTGTGTGTGTGTGTGTGTGTGTGTGTCTATTCATCTGTCTGTCTATTCATCTGTCTATCTATCTATCTATTTGTCTATGTATCTCTTTAATGTATCATCTATCTATGCACCTATTTACCTACCATTTATATGTGTGTAAATATAAGATATGTATATATGAATCCATTATATCTACATCTCTTACAAATAAATAAATATATATATATATATATATATATATATATATATATATATGTGCGTGTGTGTGTGTGTATATATATATATACATAGTATATTTTTATCTATCTGCAATATTTTCTATATTCAATACGACTTATATTTTGTAAAATGTCTTATTAATGTTGTTTATTATAATATTTTGTGATAGTGATGATGATGATAATGATGATTAATAATAATAATATTATTATTATTCTTGTTATTATTTATCACCATAATTATCACTATGGTTATTATCAATACTATGTCGCAACAATTTACAATTTGAGGTTTTATTTTTTATGAGACTATTATCTTCACCACATACAGACCTGTGTCTACGTAGCTGCTCGATTATACATGTTTATACTGTTGTTTGTTGTTGTTGTTGTTTTTTTTGGGGGGGGGGGGCTTAGTTTTGGTAACATATAGTGAAATGTAATGCTATACTCTTCTAGGTTATATAAGAATAGCTGCAGTGTGTGATGGAGCCGGAACAAAGAGAACACACAAAACAGGGATTACACACCAAACAGGGATTAGACTTGTCCCTGCCAGTGAGAGCTCAGGCTGCGGAGCCCCAGTTTTATATTTCCGCCATTATGATTCTTGTCCTGAAGATGTTGGAGAAGATGAAATCTGTATCTCTGTGCACATCTGGAGATGCATGACTACTAGTCTGAGGGATAAGCCAACACCAAGGCCAGACTAGCCATTATCTCCTGCCCTGCTCTGTGGTTAAGGTCAAATACACCATAGCAAAATATTTTGTTTCGAAATAAAGACCACTCATGTTCTAGATGTTACCTAGCACATCTGCAAGTATCTGTCCTGATGCATCCTGCAAGACCTGGGGGGAAATAGGTGAGTATACATGGCGGATGAGCTTATGAAATGTCATTTCCCTCCATCTGTTTTCTCCTACAGTCTGCAATATGTGCACCAAAAAATCATAGATTCTAATAGATAGATAGATAGATAGATAAATAGATAGATAGATAGATAGATAATAGGTAGATAGATAGATTGATAGATAGATTGATAGATAGATAGATAGATAGATAGATAGATAATAGGTAGGTAGGTAGATAGATAGCTAAATAAAGACATAACTAGATAATAGATAGATAGATAGATAGATAGATAAATAAATAACTAGATAATATATAGATAGATAGATAGATAGATAGATCATAGATAGATAATATATAGATGCACAGATAATAACAAAATAGATGATTGATAGATAGATAGATAATAGATAGATAGATAGGAGATAGATAATAGATAGATAGATAGATAGATAGATAGATAGATAACAGATAGATAGATAGATAGATAGATAGATAGATAGATAGTAGATAGATAGGAGATTGATGGATAGATAGATAGATAGATAGATAGATAGATAGATAGATAGATAGATAGAAGATTATACTTGAACATTCAAATATACAATTGCACAAGCAGACACATTCTATAGAAGGGAAAGGAGCAGTCATACAAACCTTGCAGAGAGCAGCCTATAGTGTATCAGTGATTGCATGTAACATGTGGAGAGGAGGTGATGGGCTGCATGGAGGTGGCGTCTCCTGTGAGCCCCTGGCCAGGCCATGTCTGCTGGGACACAGGCTGAAGTTGACTGCCAAATGTGCCATAAAACCGCAGGTCAGTCTAGAGCTCTGCTCACTTCTCCTTGACGCGCCGGCTTCAATTATAGCCTTAAAAGCCTCAATACAAGTGTAAGAATTTGTTTTCCTTCTCAGAGGCGGGGCAAGGGCTGGCTATGGTGGCGCCTTTGTCTCACAGTCAAAGAGACCCATCCATCCATCCATCCATCTAACCATTGGTGTAGCCATCTGTGTCTTGTATTGCAGTATATACATATATATCACTTTCTCTCCATATATATATATATATATATATATATATATATATATATATATATATTCTCAATCAGCAGAGAAATCAGAGCTCTAGTGTAGTGGTCTAGTGTAGTGTAAAACGATCAGATGTGACCATAGGAAGGAAATAGTGAGCTTGACTTGGGTTTGCAGCAGTCAGGGTGGGGGAGGGGGGCATGATGCCTTCTGTTTTAGAGTCCCTGCACATTCTCTCCCCCCACAGTCCACAAGGCAGCATTACCTTATGCAACATATGGAAATGCATTCCTATTAATATACATTAGTATGCTAAACTAGAATTACATAAATGTTCTCTACCTTCACATGGGCACAGACATGTCATTTTTTTTTTCCAAGAACAGAGGTGCCGGGGGCGATGGAGACAAAGAGGTTTTTTTTTGCATTGCATTGCCTATGTGTATGTCATGGTGTAGAGATGCGTGATTTCTGCACTGGAGCTGAGTGTGCAGAGAGCAGCAGTTCCTCAGCACATTACATGCTTGTATGAAGCCAGAGCAAGTGACGATCTGTTGCTTCCCCTGAGATGGCTACAAAGAAAAGGGCCCATAGTCTCAGCTTGTCAATTTCCCCATGTGATCACATGACCAGCACCTCCCTGCTTAAGGATGGGGATAGATCTCCACGTCAGCTTACGTCTTCAAATTTCTACTTCACGGATCTGCTTCAAAGAGGCAGCTGCATTAGAGAATGATGTTAAGCTCAGCTAATGCGGACAGCCCGAGCTAGCCTAATGATGGATTTTGATGAGCGTGTTCCTTGTTCCTCTAACATGTACTTGCCAAGTTGCACTTACTACGTCTCGGCTCCTGATTTCTCCAGTCTTCCTTCATTTTTACCCCAGACCCCATCTTCTCGTCCCATGCCCTACTCCTACTCCTCCAACCTAGCCCAGGTGCAGCCAGTCAGAGAGGTGACCTTCAGGGAGTATGCCATTGACACCTCCACTAAGTGGCACCCCAGGAGCAACCTGCCCCACTGCTACCCAGCAGCAGCAGCAGATGAGCTTATGCACAGGGACTGCACTGGCACTGCTGCCATGGGGAACAGCTCTAATGTCTACCATCCAAATGCCAACGTGCCCACCAATTTCTATAGCGCAGTGGGCAGGAATGGGGTGCTGCCACAAGCCTTTGATCAGTTCTTTGAAACAGCCTATGGCAGCCCGGATAATAACAGCCAGCAGCCTTCGGATTATTCTGTGGACAAACACTGCGACAAAGTGCCAGGAGCCTCTGCGACAACTTCAAGTTCGGAGCCGTGCAGGGAAGCAGAGGAGAAGGAGAGGAGGACGGAGAGCAGCAGCAGCCAAAGCAGCAGCCACAGCAGCAGCAGCTCCCACTCATCTTCCGGCAACAATGAGGACAAAGCCAATGGGCCCAGTACGTATGAGAGCAGCGCCTGCCCTGTCGCACCGCCCGTATCTAGCGCAGCGCTGTTAAACTTTTATATGCTGTTTTATAAGCGTATAAGCTTTATGGAGGCCTTTAGATTTCCCTCAACAAAACTTTCTTATAAAAAGGCAAGATCACGTGTTTAGCACTGAAATTGGCCGTGAAATAGCAGCGCCCAATAGATGCCTTAAGACAATCCTTCCCCCCCTTTTTTTTTCTTTCTTCCCCCTTTTAAAAACTCTGGGGTCGGTTTTGTAGAGAATATAGTGAGTAAAGAATGTGCTCCAATAAAAGGGCAGAGTAACCCTGCATGGTTCCATATCAGGCTCTGCCAGCAGGAATTCCCTGCCACAATGGGAGAGAGGATAGACACACAGGTGTTGCTGGGGAATGGATGGTGGGCACCCAGCACACTCCAATGCAGATTGTCAGATCTTACTTTGTACTTTAGCACTGATTTATTGGAGCACGATAAGGAATTTGGGGGGTTTATGTGGTGGTGGGTGACTGAATATACTCAGCTGGCTGGATAACATAGAGATCATTGTCTTTATTGTACTTTTCTTTCACTATATGCAGTCGGTTTACTAAATGTTGCCTTTCAATTCTTCTCTCTCTTGCTGCAAGTTATTGATACATTATAAGCAGTTAATTGTGGTAATTGTATTGATGCCCTAGAATAATATGCATCCTATAATAACCAGCAAGCCGGATTATGAAATGTATCAATTTGGGTTTGGGTCCTAGTATGTCTGTCTGCCTGTCTATCTATCTATCTATCTATCTATCTATCTATCTATCTATCTATCTATCTATTAGCTATGTATTATCTATCTATCTATCTATCTATCTATCTATCTATCTATCTATCTATCTATCTATCTATTTATCTATCTATCTCTATCTATCTATCTATGTCCTATCTATCTATCTATCTATCTATCTATCTATCTATCTATCTATTATCTATCTCCTATCTATTATCTATCTATCTACCTATTTATTATCTGTCTCTTCTATCTCTAATCTATCTATCTATCTATCTATCTTCTATCTATCTATCTATCTATCTATCTATCTATCTATCTATCTATCTATCTATCTATCTGTCTGTCTGTCTGTCGGTCGGTCGGTCTGTCTATCTATCTATCTATCTATCTATCTATCTATCTATATATCTCTCTTCTATCTATCTATTATCTATCTCCTATCTATTATCTATCTATCTACCTATTTATTATCTGTCTCTTCTATCTCTAATCTATCTATCTATCTATCTATCTATCTATCTTCTATCTATCTATCTATCTATCTATCTATCTATCTATCATCTACCTCTAGTGCAATCTCAAGTCTGATATGTATCAATCTAGTCTTTCTCCCTTTCTTTTCTGCTTCTCCATCTAATACACACACACACACACACACACACATATATATATATATATATATATGTGTGTGTGTGTGTGTGTGTGTGTGTGTGTGTGTGTTTCCTGTCATAACATACACACGCCATGGATTGCATTTCATCTATAGTATATATGTATATATATATATATATATATATATATATATATATATAATGACGACAGTATTAGCTATTGTCATGTTTCTATATGATAGGGTGGTTGATACAGTATCTATTCTTGCTCCACAGGTGGGCAGCGTACCCGTAAAAAGAGGTGCCCTTACACCAAATATCAAATTAGGGAGCTGGAAAGAGAATTTTTCTTCAGTGTCTATATAAACAAGGAGAAGAGGCTACAGTTGTCCCGAATGCTCAATTTAACTGATCGACAAGTCAAGATCTGGTTTCAAAATAGGAGGATGAAAGAGAAAAAAATTAACAGGGACCGACTGCAGTATTACTCGGCCAACCCTCTGCTATGAGAGTCCCAGCGCCCCCCGGGTCTATGGCTGGTGGTATGTGTGGATTTCTGACAGAACAATAGAAACTACAAGCCTTCCTTATGGAGAGGATCTGCCACTTCTATCAGACGAGGATAGGGGTAGTAGTCCTACATTTCTTGTGCTTGGATGAATGAGACAAGCATCTGCCCATGTAGGACAGAGGAGATCTCAAGTATCATTGGTACGGATTTAAAGGACCAATTTGATTTAACAGTTTGGTTATGGTGTCCTAATACTTTTGGATGATCTACAAGTCTTCTATTTGTTTCACATTCTCGTCCTATATAAACACAAGCTCTACTTATCCAGATGATTTCATCAAGAAATGACAAGAAAATGGGGAAAAAACTAAATTTGTAGTTTGATTTGCAAGCGTCCTGCTGTGCCCCCCTCTGTTCCTATCCTTTTATTGATCACTTCTGCTATGTGGTTTGTGATACATGCACTTTGTTTGCTAATATCAATCCCAGTCTGTGACTACCCTGTGGAAAAACCACAGTCCAAAACAGACAACTCTTTAATCTATAATGATGAACCTGTTTAAATGAGCAACCAGACAATGAGGATAACACCATAGAGAGGAAAGAATCAATAATCAGCCTAGTATCTTATATCCTTCTTCATACCAAATACAGTCAGATGAATTATTTTACTCTGAAGTGATGTGACCAAGCTATAGTTTATGTCAGATGAAATCTCATTTAAAAATATATAAATATATATATAAAGACCTAAAAGAACCAAAGTTATTAAAAGTGATTATATTTGAAATGATATATGAGTTTATGGGACATGATAATCTATTTGTACTATCTTCGTTTGAATGTATGTTTCATATGTTTTACTAAAAAAAAAAAAAATGTAAATAAATGTCATTTGGTATTTGGTTGAGACGCCTTATCTGGTGATTTTTACATTTTGCTAGGGATGACTTTAGTTTTGCAGCTTTTATGAACTTTTCATGGGGGGGGGGGTGGAAATATTTGGCACAGATCACCTGGCAAGCGGTCACTATATGTCACTGTTTCTTCACAGATGGGTATTTTATATGTATATAGCGTTTGTTTGATGCAGACTTTATAGTGGGTTGCATGTATACAGCAAGTGAGCGCACAAGTCAAATAAACCTGGTTAAAAGTGTTCTATTCGTGTTGGCTTTTTTACCTATATTTCCATTTGCACCTGCAATGCATGATTGATATGCTGCAGATTAAATACAATATTAGAGTCTTCTTCTCCTCCTCATTAGATTTCCCCAGTAAATGCAGCCTCAGCAAGAAGAAGGTCACTGATTGAGAACTATTGATTGGGAGATGGATCCCTTGTCTTGTACGTGATGATTGTGGTGACATAATCCATTACAGGGGTCTTGTTTGGGTAATGCATCACCTGAGTGACTTGGGCTTCAAGTGGTTTACTGCTATGTTACTATTAATTATAGATTTATTGGGCAACAATAGAGGAATATATATATATATATATATATATATATATATATATATATATATATATTAAAAATTTCCCATGTCTTTTTTAATTTCTTATTTCCTACTAGCTTTCTGGCTTTGAACTTCTTTAGAGCTATTGTTGGACATCACACATAACCTTGAGAGGAATGTCTAGCATTCTGTGGTCGCCCTATTGTTTACAGAATTCTTTAGTGTTTATATTCTACTACAGGAGAAATGTCAAACATTACCCAGGCTGACTCATATCTCTATTTGTATAGGACTTAAATGTTATTTTTTTTTTCTTTTTCTTTCTGGCAAATACAAGTAGGGCTAAAAACATCAACAAGATTCTAAAAATAAGGAGTGTGAGTGAATAAGTAGAAAGGAGATAGGGAAAAGAATGTCAATGAGACGTTTACAGGATATTTCCTTTTTGGGTTAAATATTAACTAGCTTCTCTTACAAATGCTTCAGACCCTAGAGGCCTGCAGTTTATCCACCAATGTCTTTGGTCAGACCCAATAAAAGCACATGCTCTGTGTTGCTAAGGTAATTTGGTAATAAAACCTGTCTGTGATTTGTGATTTGCATATTTGGAATGCAAGGCTGTAAACGAAACACAGGATAAAGAAGCAATTTCCCAAAATGTAGTAGAATCAGTGCTATCCAACAGTTGCTTCAATGGACATTGTAACATCTCTTTATTGGAAAACAGCTGCATTTGCATAGCTGCCAAGTGACCACCAGATGGCGCTGCGCAGATCAATGTCAAAGCCGCTGTGCTGGGTGAAGCCAATACTACAGTACTGGCCTTTTGTTCTTTGCTTATCAAGCGAGGAGACTCTATAGAGATTTATTTTTTTTTGTCTTTAAGAGGAAACTCCACCAGGCACTAGTTGATTAACACAAGATGCATGTTTGGAAAGTGCAGCCAATATTCTGAAAAATAACATTATTGTGATGGATGAGGTGGATAAGGTGAGTAGGTGGTCACTGTATTCCCGGTAAGGTTTATAGGGACCTGTATTTAGATAGATAGATAGATAGATAGATAGATAGATAGATAGATAGATAGAAGGTAGATAGATAGATAGATAGATAGATAGATCATTAATTTTCCTTAAAATGCATATAAATTCAATTCCAT
>NC_091455.1:173485697-173505697 GCF_027789765.1 Dendropsophus ebraccatus
TGTGGACTTTTCCCCGTTTTGAGCAAAAGGAATGAAGGTGTCCCCCCCAGTAACACAGCCCCCACATCACAAGGCTATGCTCCAGGGATGGAGGTCTGGCTAGAAGCCCCCAGGTCGTGCAGAGTAGAGCAATCCGAAAGCCAAGCTGCCAGCTCCTGCTCCTTCACACAGAACATTAAGGAGGAGAACTCCTATTGCCTCTATGACTCGGACAAATGTAATAAGACTTCTACTGCAACTGACTTATCCACTTTCCAAAGGGTTAACCCTGAGCCTAGCCCTGCTCATAGTACCAGCTCTGTTCCAGTGCCAGGATACTTCCGCCTCTCCCAGGCTTATGGCACCGCCAAGGGCTATGGTGCTGCTGCTGCTGCTGGGCACATTGCTGCTCCCCACTTTGCACCCCAGCCCCAGCTCCGGTTTGAGCAGCAGCCTCTGTCCCTGACATCAATGTCCGCAGCAGCTGAGAGTGTCAGGAAAGACAGCGACGAGTCTCCCCCGTCCAAGCTCCCCGGTACCGGTGCCGCCCAGCACAGAACCGATGAGGAGGCTCACACGTCTTCATCCGGGGCTGAGGATTCCTCCCCGGCTCCTTCTGACAGCAGCAAGCACTCTCCGGAGAAAGAAGCTGGAGGTGAGCACACACTCACACTCACACCATAAAGGGGCTGGGGCACTACTACACTCAGCTTGCAGAGGAAGCTCACTTTTATTATCAGCCTTTGAACTATTTAATAATTGGGCGTGAGTCTGTCATAAACATCATGTCCATTCTCAACTTTACACCACATGCTGCTCCTCTGTGCTTTGTCTTGGAGGAAGCAGGAAGCCTCTATAAAATAACACTTATTTATAGGGCTCATTACAGGCGCCACAACTACCTCCCATGCAAAATATGACAGCAAGGAGCCCCACTTTACATGTGTGATGGCTACATGGAAAGAGCTGCCTTCTGCTCACATGTATATAGCACATAGCCCTGCAACAATGCCTGGGGCCTCTGCTCTCTAAACCAATAATGGGATCTAAAAGAAAAGTATGAAGATATCTATCTTCTATCTATCTATCTATCTATCTAAAAATGATAGAAAGATATAGTAAAAGAAAGTGTTGTTGTTTTTTTTATTACACATCAGTTTGCAACTAGCTACTTGTATAAGGAGCAGTCATACTTTGTATCACACCAACGAAAAAGGATATATAGTAAAATAGAATAGAATGGGGATCATTATACATAAACAAAAAAAAATAGTATAGTGAGTAAAGTGAATAAAGCATAAGCTGGAACATTTCTATTCTAAAAACTACTGATAATAATGATGTTGTGTGTGTGTGTGTGTGTGTGTGTGTGTGTACAGTTTGCAGCAATCTGTTTAATTTAAATAAATATTTTCTATATTTAAAACTTTCTTAACGCATACACAATTTTAGTGAGCAACATATAACTGAGATAGATAGATAGATAGATAGATAGATAGGAGATAGATAGATAGGAGATAGATAGATAGATAGATAGATAGATAGATAGATAGGAGATAGATAGATGATACATATATTTATATAGAGAGACAGACCGACCGACAGACAGACAGACAGATAAATAGATAGATAGATAGATAGATAGATAGAGAGATAGATAGATAGATAGATAGATAGATAGATAGATAGATAGAAGACACGTAGATACATAGATGAATATACTGATTTATTTTATTTATTTATTCACTCACGTATTTACTTATTTTACCCTTTTTATTTAGGGAATTCGAAAGGTGAAAATGGTGCCAACTGGTTAACAGCAAAGAGCGGCAGGAAGAAGAGATGCCCCTACACCAAGCACCAGACCCTGGAGCTGGAAAAGGAGTTTCTCTTTAACATGTACCTGACTCGAGAGCGTCGCCTAGAGATCAGCCGCAGTGTGCACCTCTCAGACAGGCAGGTCAAGATCTGGTTCCAGAACCGCAGGATGAAGCTCAAGAAAATGAACCGGGAAAACCGGATTCGGGAGCTCACAGCTAACTTCAACTTCTCTTGATGAGCTCCTCCATAGAGAGCCAGTACTCTTCTTCTTCTCCCACAGTCACCTGAATGGATTGCCAGAGCTGTACATTATGACCAGTATATGTCCATCCTCCACCCAGCCTTCTGGGTTAAAGCCATACTTGCACACGTCTTAAGAGCTTTTTTTATTATTATAATAATGATTATTATTATTATTATTTTTATTTTTTAGACTGAGATCATCTTTTTATGGCGGTTCCGCATTTATTAGTTGTATATTTTACAGTCTTGTTCCTCCCTTTGTCTTGCATCCGGCATTGCAGTTTATGTTGTAAAAAAAAAAAAAAAAAGTGGATGAGGCACTAAAACACCAGTTCTCACATTGTATTGGGTCGAATGAAATGTTCCTTATTTCTTTAGGAAAAAAAGAAAAAAGAGACAATTTCATTCCTCAATAAGGTGATAAAGACACATGAGGACACTTGCAGGATTCAGCTGATTCTTGAATGTAGTCTTGTCTGTGTAGAAAGAGGTTGCAGAAAAGCACATGGTCCATTACTAGTAGGTCTAAGGTTCTCCTTCCTTGTGGACTGTTGTATAGAATACACAGCAGAAGCCTTGGGGAGGGGGGCGTCTCATTCCTCAGATATACTGTGAATTAACATGCTTTAAAGTAAGTACAGAAGATGAACTTTATAGATGCAAATATGTCTAAATGTTTATTATTATTAAAAAGGCCAATGTTTCTTCTTGATCCATGGACACATGACCATTCTTCTCTAGATCATATGCTGCTGTGTGCGACCAGGCCATGTTTATGTTTTCAATGAAGAATCAAATAAAAGAAAATGAATCCTTGGTATTTCTTCTTCTTCTTCTTCTCCTAATTCTGGGGCTGTTTACATTTTATTTTATCTTCACAAGAACTTTTACAACTGCACAAGTTGCCTACACCCCCCCTCCTGCAATTACTATAGGAATCCATTTAAATATTACCTAGACAGTCGTAATTTGTCTCAGCCATATAGCAATGGTGCTGGAAGCTTTGTCGGCTTTTGTTCACTTTTATGACTTGCTAGTATATCTGGATTGTTGCAGAGTAGACCAGAGCTTTCAGTTGGGCAAGGAGCAGCTTAGACAGAGGAAGCAGCTAACACAGGAGGACATTGGATTGGCTTTTATATAACCTGAGAAGCGAGAAGCTGTTTCTCTTCCACCCGGAATAACAGAGCAGTGGGCACAAAGTGACATTGAGGAGACCCCAAGGTGAGGCCAGGCGCAATGTGTGCGCAATGCGCATTGTTTGGCGTCTTTTCTGTCCTCTTTCAGTATAGGCATACACTGTTTTCTTCCTATATTTCTAGCCCTGACACACACACATATATATATATATATATATATATATATATATATATATATATATATATATATATATGCATATACACACACACACACACACACACACACACACGTGTCATACCCATGCAGTGCTCAGTGACTCTCTATGAATAATATGATGACTTTCTTGTAACATTATAGGGACTATCCAGTCTATCCAGTCTGTCTGTGATTTCTTCCTTATAGCGGACCCTCTCCTAGAAGCTTGGAGGTCGACAGTCATAAGGTTTTTAGAACACAACTGGAGTGTGATTTAGGTAGTTTCATGTTGTTGGGGCTCCACCTTTCTCTCGACAACAAGGAACTGCCTTAGTCACATCAGTGCCTATCGTCACCCAGGTACAAGATGTCATATGGAACATAGAATGTGCATGATGGAACATTGGACTATGATGCGAGATGGAATGTAGGACTGGAATATACAACTATCATGTCTTGTGTGTTACCAGAATAATATAATATACTGTTCGATATGGGATACAGGATATGTGACTATTGTATAATATAGGATTTCTATGCAATATAGGGCCATAGATTTCATGTTTTTATGGAGTAAAAGGCTAACATGAAACTTAGGCCTATATGGACCTGTGACTGCTAAAACATAAGAAATATGCGATCAGTACTGGTTTATTTTTCGATATAACGCACATTTTGCGTAATCTGCTGTTATGTACACGTAAAATAAATCCCTGATTCATCATAAATGAGATTGTTGATATTTATCGATAATATAACAATATTATGATTATGCAATTGTTACGTGTACACAATGACAGATCACATGGGGTTCTGTTGATCAGCCACTGGATATGGCGTAAAATAGATACAAATTTATTTGTTTAGTTCGTTTTATTTCTTGTAGGTGGTCGTAATACATGGAATATACATTATTGGGGTTTACAAAGGGGGGAAATGCTGGTGAGGCGGCTGTAATGATGGTTTCCTGCTCACAAGGCCTAGGTTACGATCATTATTACAATCAGCCTATAGTCTGACATTCCTGAGAGCCTCCCCACCAGCAGCAGCAGCACAGCAGAGAGAGGGCAGACTGCTCTCCAAATACACCAGACAGCAAGCTAGACTGGGGGCTATCATTTGCCTTATTGCAGGGGCTGTGTTTACCAATTAAGACCCCCACATACATTTCCAGCTTTATTCTCCACCACAATTTGCAGTTTACAGCACAATGGCTGAGAGGAAATGCTTTGTCTCATGTTTAATGCTTCTTCATTTTTGTTATTAAAGGAATATAGTATGTTGTAGTCTGTCGCTTATGTCAATTGATAGATGATTGTTTTAGCACATGACAATATATATTTTAACATGTTGAAATGCACAATGCAGCAGGAAAAATATTTATTATTTACAGAAAAAAAATGACACCATGTCAAAGAAAGCTAATTATTTATTTAATTGTGTACAGATAAATAGAGAGACTGATGGTAGGTAGATAGATAGATAGATAGATAGATAGATAGATAGATAGATAGATAGATAGATAGGAGATAGATAGATAGATAGATAGGAGATAGATAGATAGGAGATAGATAGATAGATAGATAGATAGATAGATAGATAGATAGATAGATAGATAGACATACAGACATAGAATAATACTACCGCTCCTGCTGCTGCTGCTGCTGCTGCTACAACTACTACTACTACTACTACTACTACTACTACTACTACTACACTACTACTACTACTACTACTACTACACTACTACTACTACTACTACTACTATTACTACTACTATTACTACTACTATTATTATTATTATTATTATTATTATTAATAATATTAATAATAATAATAATAATTGTAAAATAGTTATTATTAGTAATAATGACATTATAAATTAACACAAATATTTATAATGTTCTATTTAAATATTCACATGGTGGAATATGTCTTTCTGTCTATCTATCTATCTATCTATCTATCTATTTATCTGTTTAAAATGGTGTACACTCCACACACAATGGGAATGATTATTGCACGTAAAACATTGCACATTTGTACACACACACAAACACACACACACATATTTTTTTTTTTACATTTTTGTATAGTTACCATACAATATAGGTAATCTATCACGTATGTAACTGCCATGATGTTATGATTACCCCACACTAATTATTTACTCCTCTAGATCGTCACTGACATTTATATATATATATATATATATATATATATATATATATATATAGATAGATAGATAGATAGATAGATATAGATATATATATATATATATAGATATATATATAGACAAATTGTTCTTTAATATTTATAAATATTTTTTATTTTATTTTATTTTTTATATATTTTTTCCCTTCATAGGCTCAACATGATTGAATAATAACAGCTTCAGATTGATCCTACCTTTGGGGCATATATTTTTTTTTGTTTCGGGAAGTGTAATTGCTGGTTGTGGACAGTACAGGAGATTTGTGCTTTATGAAAGTATTTTGTTTCATTTCTCAAAGAATAAATCTTTGCAGGTTGACAGGATAGTTCTAGAAACAATAGTACACGTGAAAGAAAAATGTCCATCCATCCATCCATCTATTCTACATTCGAATATAATATATGATAGATAGATAGATAGATAGATAGATAGATAGATAGATAGATAGATAGATAGATAGATAGATAGATAGATAGATATGGACTCCTAACAATGGACTTGATCTAATCCTTGTGCTGATCAGCATGAACCCGTGTAACCATCCGCCAGTGCTACTTTACCATGATTCCACCTTTCTGTATGTCCATAGCGATTTCCTTGCTGCTCTCTTCTGAATATCTCTCTATGAACCTCACCACATTTCTAAAAAACTATAATAAAGGTTTCCTGCATGTGAGACAATTGCTGCCATGAATCCACGCCCTAATTTTCCCTTTCCCAGTCTGTTCCTTACCCTCACTTGTGGTCTGTTTTATTATCGTCATTTTATGGCACCGGATTTTACCCTGTAAATCTTTCCCACCCAGTTCCTCACAAAGGCTAAAGTCAGGTATCACTGGAAATCTGCTAGACAAATAAAAATACAAACAACAGCAACACCAGTTCTACTAGCAGCAGGAGTTTCTTCCTGATATATATATATATATATATATATATATATATATATATATATATATATATATATATATATATGTATATATATATATATATATATATATATTCATTGTGGTATTATAACTAACGATATATACGTGCAATAATCGTTCCTACCTTCTATTCTATAGACTTTCTATGCTATAGTCCTCCACAGCAGATGGAACTGGTTTGTATGTAGGTGTTAATGTGTATGAATAGAATATATCAATATGAATTCAAGAGGAAAGGGAAGGAAATCAAAGCTGTGTTGTTTCTCCATGTTTTTTGTCCATTCTCATAAGGAGAGCTGATAGCCCTATTTACAGGCAGCCTGTGTGTGTGTCTACAACAGCACTATGGAGACTTATTAGAGATTTGCATTTTACTGCAGCTACTGGCTGGATCTATACCAGTTACTGTTCCCTTTCTAAGCACAACAGTAAAATGTAACAACTGCTTGTAACCAACACAAGTGCTGCATAATAAATCTCATCTCCTATACTGTAGCCTGTATGTATGGAGGGGGGGATGAAACCTTTACTATATATCTAGGTGTCTATGGATGATTTTCGATCAAGGACTCTATGGAGAACACCTACATCCTACTGTGTGATTAATAATGATGTAAAATAGTCCCTGCTATAGCAGAAAAGAAGGGGGGGATTAGATCTTTTAATCTGACTTGGCCACAATTAAAGGGGACAATATTGTATAAGTCCAATATCCTTTTGCATAAAAACATATGGCTTTGCTATAAAAATGATGACTGGAAAACAGTGAGCCATTAATAGCCTGCGGACTGATTTATTCCTTATTGTTCTGCTGCTTAGTCACATGTCTGCAGCAGCCAATAGGAAGCCAGTCCTGCCTGCAACTTATTAGGTGACTGTACTTCTTTGTAGGACCAAGTTGTTACATGAAATCTGCAGTTTCATAATTTCACCAGGTCCTGCTCTCATCCTAGCAATGACGACTTCTGGGACTCTGAGCAATTATTATGTGGACTCCTTCCTGATCCATGAGGGTGAGGAGCTGGTGCAGTCTAGGTTTTCTTCTGGCTCCTTAGCCCAGCCACCAAGACAAGCTGCCCTGGGAGCTGAGCACCCTGAGTACACACCATGCAGCTTCCAATCTAAATCGTCCATGTTTAGCAGCCCCTGGAATCCAGTGCACCAGGCTGCCAATAATGTCTCCGGTGTGTACCACCCCTATGTGCACCACCAAGCCCCCCTAGCAGCCTCAGATGGCAGCAGGTATATGCGCTCCTGGCTGGAGCCCATGGCCGGATCCCTGTCCTTCCCAGGCTTAGCCTCCAGCAGACACTACGGTATTAAACCTGAGCCTCTCCCAGGCAGGCGGGGGGACTGTACCACGTTTGATGCTCACCCTCTGTCTTTGTCTGACTATGCCTGTGGCTCTCCTCCTGCTGCTGCTGCTGACAGAGAGAAGCAAAGTAACGACGCTGCCTTTGCTGCCAATACTGGAGAGAACGTAACAAATGGGGAAAAACCTCCTATTGACCCAAGTAAGTCTATTGCAATCATTGATGAGCTATGGAAGTGACCAAAGATCTTGTACATGTACATGATGTTGGTTGGGGAGGGGGGTGTTTGAGATTCCTCTAAATTCTAGATACTATGACAGAATACAGCAGATAAAGTTTGTGCCCTGCTATGTATACTGGTATTACTGGAGCACTTGCTGTTCACAGTGCATTAACATGGAGGCATATCATCATTGAGGGGATACAGTAAAGCATTTTACAACTCGGTGGGCGTGGGCTAGTATATTATATGAGAATTACATTATTCACTGTAAATGTGGTGGCCAGCATAGAACTGTATATAGATCAATGTCTGGAGTATGTGATGTATCACCAGTAGATATAACACAACAAAGTGTTTGTATCTTAATGTTTTGTATCTTCTAGAGAATATTTAAAGTGGTTTATATTGCATGGTGGTCTATGTTAGAGGGCATTGCTTGTAAATGGCACAGGCTATGTGCTCATATATAGTGGATATTGCATAACAAATTCATAGTAGTAGAAAAATACATGATTTTGTTAAAGGGCATTGATAGTAGTTTATATTGCATGGTGGTCTATTTTATAGAGGACATTGCTTGTAAATGTACTGATATATTGGATATTGCATACGAATATAGTAATAGAAAAATGCATGACATTGTTAAAAGGTATTGATAGTAGTTTATGTCCATCAGATACATTTCGTATATGTTCTTAATGGAGGTATTAAGGCACATCTCATGTATGGGGCATTGATATAGTGTGCATTCATGTGGTATTGATGCATAGCATGGATTGTATAGGGCATTGAAAGCAGCCTATGGGTTCATCAGTATGGAACACAGCATTTGGGGTAGCCTATTCATTGCTGTGGTGAATATATATCAAGTCGGACATTAGGAGCGATTTATGTGGATGGGCACATAGCATGCATAGATATAAGTCTATGTATGTAGGGATAAGGAAAATATTATATAGAGTTGAAGGCAATCTAGGTATTGATGCCTAGTCAAAATTGTCTATGTATTCATGCATTATATAGTGTAAGGGTTTATTCATTGGGCTTATGTATTGTTTAGTTTTATGGAATTGATGGTTGCCTATGCTACAGTTAACATATTCATATGCTATATATATATATATATAGTTAAAGTTATCTGCCTATTGATGTACATAGAATGCATAGTATTGGTCATTGACAATAGTTTTGAAAGAATGTCCTCTCTTTCTAGACAACCCAGCTGCTAACTGGCTTCACGCAAGATCCACCAGGAAAAAAAGATGTCCCTACACCAAGCACCAAACACTGGAACTTGAGAAGGAGTTTTTATTTAACATGTACCTTACCAGGGACAGGAGGTATGAGGTAGCCAGACTACTCAACCTCACAGAGAGACAAGTGAAAATTTGGTTTCAAAACAGAAGGATGAAAATGAAAAAAATTAACAAGGATCGTTCAAAAGATGAATAAATCCCCAATACAATGGAGCTACAAACAAGGGGATATGCTACTGTCATGAGGCCTCATGTGTTTCTCCCTCCTGTTTATCATGCTAAGTACCGTCACAGCCTTGGATTAACAGAGCTATCCAAGAGGTACTTCATTTCTTAAATTATTTCATGAACTACACAAAGGGGCATTAGGGGTGGGCTGGCATACAAGTAAAAATCTACCTGCTCTACTCTACAAATAAACTACCTTACCATTGTGCACAACTATATACTGACTGTACAGACTAGCTCTAAAAATGTAGGTTTTATTATAATTATAATAATTATTATGATGATGATGATGTGTTCTCTGGGCAGCAGAATCCTCTGCTGCTATACTTGAATCTTGTGTTTTATTGTAGTTGTGACCGGATTTATGTGCTTGGATGTCGTACAATGCTAGGACTACATTGAACTCAGGTTGTTTAATATTATGCTAGGTCTTTAGTACCAGCCTGCAATGTTATTATTATTGTTCCCCTATATAGAGTCAAACCTCCAACTGGTTTCTACACAATCGACCTCAGTTATTGGCAATCACAGTTCTTCAACAATCCCTAATGATTTGTAAAGATGTATATATGGCTTATAGTCCACAAGGAAATATGCAGGAGGTGGGATGGAGTGGGAGGTCTGAAAGATTTGGGAGCCCTGGAGATTCCCTTTGGGATCTACATATATGTGGATTAATATATATGGTGAGTGAAGGTTTTACTACCTATAGCTTGTGTTATGTTCTTGTTCACTGTATTGAAGTTAAATTTATTAAGAATAATAAATTATACACAGGAAATAAAAAAAATACATTGGGTATATTTCTATCTCTAAACAATACAAATAATTTATGCAGAACGTACTATATATTTGAAAAGAGTTACCTCATGACCTGTTGACCAAATTATTGTGTTGGAATTATATTTATCCTTTTTTTTTGTTTGTTTTTTAAATAAAAAGATTTTTTTTTTGTTAGTTGTGATATGGCATTTTATATTCCTGGGAAACAGAGATTATTCTATTGTTTAGTATTTTGTATTTGGAATGTATAAATTTCTCTCACTCAGTATAGTCATAGATATCTATCTATTTTCTACGTATATCGATATTTGTATATAGACATCTATAGATACACACACACACACACACCACAAATTTTTAGTGTTATTATTATGGTGCAGAAAAGTATAATAGCTGCATGTATCTGTCCTCCTATATCTCATTGTGCAAACACTAATATATTATTGTACAATGGAATTATTAGCAGTAAATTATTTAAAGAATATACTTAAAAAATTATATATATATATTATATATTAATTTTTGTTTAGATTTTTTTTAACTAGACAATTGCCTACCTTTAAGTGCTCATATACATATAGTATTTTTCTATGGAACAGATAGACTTCAACTTCCTTCCAAGCATTATTTGCTGCATTTTTAACACATTATTGCATAGTTTAAAAACAAAGATGGTGAAACAAGTCAAATCATGAAACAAGTCCAGACAGAGGATGTCGTTTAGGAAAACTCTGGGCCATATAGTGCAATAAAAGAAAATTACTGCTGTAACCATTTATGGAGTGTAAACCGCTGCAGGGTTCTCAGCAAAACCTGGAGGACATGCCAAGATTCCTACAAGTCTGCTGATCACACACCATTGTGTACACACACACACACACACACACACACTATATATATATATATATATATATATATATATATATATATATATATATATATATATATATGCACATACACATGCTATGTAATTGCATCTGGTTTTATATAGTTTTCAGAATCGATAGTAATTAAACCTCTTTGTACAATAAGAGATGCTGCTGCAGAGGTAATAATTGCAGACTTTTCCGGGGAGAGGGCTGCTGGGACGCCCTCTGTTGTTTCAGACAGAAAGGAACTTCAAAGAATGGTCACAAAAAGTGGGTAATATATGGCTGGTCTGCAAACTGTCTGGAATTCGCCTCTTAATGACTTTATAGCTGTCCAGCCGCAATTAAGATTTTCCACAGAAGCCTTTTCATTTGTTTTGTCTGGCGGATTGAGATAATGTGAAGAGCGGAAATAACAGTCTTTTCATTGTTCTGTTACACTGAAAATTCTCGTTTTGTGCAAGTTCTTCTTGCAAAATAACCTTAAGAAGCTTAATACAGCGACCTAAACCATAGGCTCCATTAACAGGCACTAGTTGGTTAATGTTCAAAGCACTTGCACTTATTATATTTCACCAGCAGATGGCAGCATGACTCCACATAACGATTGAAAGCGTGCGTGTGCTCCTGGTCCGCCATTTGTATTCTCTTTATTCTTTAGGGGAGAAAAAAAAAAAACACTATTTTTCAAGACGATTTTTACATAAAACATCATGAAAGATTGTTTTATCTTCAAGCTTACTTTTTTTTTCCTGAATAGTGTTCAGCATTCAAGAAATATCACTGCATATAATGCTCCTACACATTTTATTGCATGTTCCAAGTGTCTATCTATCTATCTATCTATCTATCTATCTATCTATCTATCTATCTATTTCCTATCTATCTATCTATCTATCTATCTATCTATCTATCTCTTATCTATCTATCTATTATCTATCTATCTATCTCCTATCTATCTATCTATCTATCTATCTATCTATCTATCTATCTCCTATCTATCTATCTATCTATCTATCTATCTATCTATCTATTATCTATCTTTCTATCTATCTATCAATCTATCTATTCATCTCCCATCTATTATCTATCTATCTATCTATCTATCCATCCATCCATCTATCTATTATCTATCTATCTATCTATCTATTCATCTCTCATCTATTATTTATCTATCTATCCATCCATCCATCCATCTATTATCTTATCTATCTATCTATCTATCTATCTATCTATCTATCTATCTATCTATCATCTATGTATCTATCTATTGTCTATCTATCTATCTATCTATCTATCTATCTTTCTATCTATCTATCTATCTATCTATCTATCTATCTATCTATCTATCATCTATGTATCTATCTATTGTCTATCTATCTATCTATCTATCTATCTATCTTTCTATCTATCTATCTATCTATCTATTTACCTTCTTTTTAATCCAGCAGTTGTAAACTGTTTAGAATAATGCAATTATGAACCAAATCCAATATTTATGGCAGGCATGTTAGTTTAAAAATTAGATATTTTTATATGATATAGTTTTTAATTTATAATATAGTTTTTTTGTGGGTTTTTTTTTAATAATTGCAGGTGCTCTTTTTTATTTTTATTTTTTGCCATATTAACATTGTAGTATTTTGTTATTTTACGTAAAATTCTACTAGATTTATTTTAATCATGCAGTATATATATATATATATATATATATATATATATATATATATAACTATGTATTTATGTATATGGATTTTAATTTTATTATATATATTTATATATGTATATGAAGTTTTTATTTTACTATCAAGATATTTGTAAATATATAAAATATTTTATTTTCATTATTTTTTGTTTAAAAAAAAGTTGTGTTTTTTTTATTTCTTGGTGGGGGAGAGTGTATAAGACAGAAACTATGTTATTGCCATTATTATCATGACTGCTTGTAATATTATCATTATTGTAATTATTATTATTAGTAGTAGTAGTAGTAGGGATATTAGTAGGGATATAGTAGTAGTAATAGTAGTAGTACAAACATTTTGAGAATAAAAATAAAAGCAATAATGCGTTGTCCATAGGATACAAGTAAACAACCCGTGGAAATGTGCTGAGAAAGCAGAGATCAGAGCCTGGGATCCCTTTGTAGAACAGATGAACCAAGCTTTATTTTTTAAGGTAGAATTTCCGGAGCAGCCATTCCCATTGAGTGTTTCAAGTTTATGATGTGCAATATAAAGGCTGTAAAGCTGTATGTGAGGAGGAGGAGGAGGAGAGGCTGTGCCCAGCACCAGGAGCCATTCCATCCGGCGCCTGATCACAACTGCTCGCCTTCATTTCATTTCCAATGGATCTATATATTCCTTCTCATCTGTACACATTCTATATGGATGATAAAGAAGAAATCCCCAGGACCTGCCTGCACTGTGCACAGGTAACTGCTCCCCTCAAATATCCTGCTTCATATTGCATTGATGCCAATGGTTATTGGTAATTGCTATTAATTGTTTATTAAATATTTACCTTGGCGGTGACTGTATTTAATTTGGACTCTACTGAACTATACGGAAATATATCACGTCAAGTATTTTAGTGAGAGTGTGTGTGTGTTTGTTTGTATATATGTATGTATGTATGTATGTATGTGTGTATATGTGTGCGTGTGTGTGTATATGTATATGTATGTATATGTGTATATATATATGTATGTATGTATATGTGTATATATATGTATGTATATGCGTCTGTGTGTATATATATATATATATATATGTATGTATGTATGTATGTATGTATGTGTGTGTTATATCTATATATATTCATTATATAGATTTTCACTATATATGTGTGTGTGTGTGTTCACATTATATATTCACTATATATATATATATATATATATATATATATATATATAAACTCTTAATCCTGCATTTTTTACATACACATTATCCACTTTAGTCTTCCTATACATTTCCTATACGTTTACTGCTGCTGCTTTTGTAATTATATGTATATATTTTTTTTTTTAGTTAGCAGAGGTGTCTTTTAAAAGAGATATAATAATAATAGTAGTAATAATAATAATAATTATATATATATATATATATATATATATATATATATATATATAGTTTATATTCCATTTGTTGTGCACATGTATAATGTATGACATTTATACTCCTTTAATAGATGATGGTATTTATAGTGAGGAGTTGTGGCCTCTATGGGGGTTGATTCTTTGGGGTGTAGGGTTCCTAATAAACATAAACATTGCATTGTGGGTCTCTTGTGCTGCTTGCACTGGAGAATGGGTGTTGTTCCTGCATTGCACACAGATCGCTCCCACCTGTGATGCAGGATCAGATTGGATGGGAGAGTCAGATGGTCGCAGATCACGTGCAGGGGGAAGCTCAGTGCACAAGAAAATGGGGTTTTGTGTAAATCTGGGGGCTTAATGTTTCCATATATCAAGCTACCTCGTAAAACCGACACTGGAGTCACCCGGACCACAAATCACAGGTGAAGAATATGACTTCTTCCTATTATGTGAATGCTCTGTTCAGCAAGTATACGACTGGGGCTTCTCTCTTCCAAAACACAGAGGCCACTTCGTGTTCCTTCACCAATTCCCAGAGAAGTAGCTATGGAGCCGGCACAGGGGCATTCCCAGCAACAGCCGCACCCCCATCTATGGCCGGGCTGTACAATGTGAACAATGCGCTGTACCAAAGCCCCTTCCCTGGATACAGCCTGGGCACAGAAGCCTATAACCTCCATTGCTCCACGTTTGATCAGAACATTCCTCTTCTCTGCAATGACCTGGGCAAAGCCAGCTGTGACAGCAAGGCGGAGGAGTCTACCCTGCACCCCCCGGGTGACAGTCATTTCCGCATATACCCCTGGATGAGATCCTCAGGTATGGGAAACCCTGTGCACCCCACTCACTCATAATACAATAGCTTGTAGGGGTCTCACTAGCGTGGGCTCTCCACTGAACCGCTTTATATTTGTAGTGGTCAGAAAATAAAATAGTCACATCAATAATAAATAAATATACAATAAAAAATAGCATAAATGTGTATTGTGTTTGAAGTGCATGCGATAAAAGAGACTTTTTTTTTTTTTCAATTGCGTTTTATTTATATGATACAATATTGGATCTATTGTGCAGGCCGTAGACCCAAATATTACAAGGCACATATAGAGATAGATAATATATATAAGATAGATAGATAGAGAGATAGATAGATAGATAATATATAGATAGATAGATAGATAGATCACATATGCAAATATTCTACATATATTGATTAGTAGTAAAATAAACTATGTACCAGTGCAAATAGGAATAGATACCATACAAATATTCTACATATATTGATTAGTACCAGTGCAAATAGACATAGATATACAAATATTCTACATATATTGATTAGTACTAGTGCAAATAGGCATAGATATCATACAAATATTCTACATATATTGATTAGTACCAGTGCAAATAGGCATAGATATCATACAAATATTCTACATATATTGATTAGTACCAGTGCAAATAGGCATAGATATCATACAAATATTCTACATATATTGATTAGTACTAGTGCAAATAGGCATAGATATCATACAAAAATTCTACATATATTGATTAGTATTAAAATAAACGATGTAAAAAAAATGTTAACCAGAAAATCTAGGCCTTCATGGTGTAATGATCCCAGGCTTATTGTGCAATGGGGCCCCTGACTAACACATGTGTAACCATAGGTCCAGACCGGAAGAGGGGTCGCCAAACATACACCCGGTACCAGACACTGGAGCTGGAGAAAGAATTCCACTTTAACCGCTACCTAACCCGTAGGAGAAGGATAGAGATCGCCCACGCCTTGTGCTTAACAGAGAGGCAGATCAAGATATGGTTCCAGAACCGAAGAATGAAGTGGAAGAAGGAACACAAGGAGGAGAATGTCGGTAGCCCAGAAGCTGGAGAGCAGACCCCTGCAGCCACTACTCCTGCAGCTGCTGAGGAAGAAGAGGACAAGGTCACCGGGGATGAATGAATAGTGCCGGATCTGTGTTATAATGGACCATTCTGTGTATTTTATCGGTGTAATTCTTGAGACAGGCCATATTCAGTGTCTTCACCACGGGGGCAGCCTGCAGAGGAGAAAAAAATACAGAAAATAAAAATATATTATGTGATATGATGATAAAGATGACATTAAATTCACAGTCACTACTGAAATGTGAATCTTATACATGAACTACCTAAATGTAATGCCCAGAGCATTATAGACGTTACTACCTAGTCATTACACATATAGGAATCTATACTGGATCTCACCTAGGATCAGTGGAGCAGCCACTACCTTTCCTTTCTACTACCTATCCGATACTACCTATAGCATGCTCTGCTGTATCTTATTGCACACAAATGTGGTGGCCACTGTGCACATTGTATATATGCAGACCAACACAATAACAGCAGCAAAAAAAAGCCCTAAAATACCCCATAGCATTACCCTCATCCGCAATTCACACCCGCCACCCCAGTTGCTGTAGTATATTTCATTTCTGTGGAATGATATTGGAAGTGACCACATTGTTTGTATTCCAGGGATTTGTATTGGTGTAAAGATGTGTTTATTTGTCATTTCTAGATCTGCTTTTGGTCCCATTAATGGCATGGTGTATTTGTCCTCCCCCCCCCCTAAAAAAAAATAAAATCATAAAATAAATACAATTTCCTTTAGCGGTTTGCACGTCTATTTGATCAGTATTATTGTGCGTATTTTAAATATGGTTCTGTAAAATAAATATGTAAAAGAAAAAAAAAACTCATGAAAAAATGAAAGTGTAACTTGCATAATATATTTTCTTTTGTTACGAATAAAAAAATCGTGTTTGGTCAATGAATGTTTGTTTATACTAGTGGATGGCGAAATAAAAATAAAATTATAAATATATATATATATATATAGTGTGTCACATAGTCACATAAGTGCACACACATAAATATAAGCATATTATATGTTTTAAATGAAATAACATATGGAATTAATATATATATATATATACATACACATACACATACATGTGTATATATCTATGTCTATTTATTTATTTATTTATTTATCTATCTATATACACATATCTATACCTGTGTGTGTGTGTGTTTATCTATATATATATTTGAAGTGTGTGTATGGCTGTATATGTGTATATAAGTGTGTGTGTGTGTGTGTGTATATATATATATATATATATATAATAAATGTGTGTGTATATATATATATATATATATATATATATATATATATAAAATAAGTATGTGTGTATGTATATATATATATATATATATATTATAAGTATGTGTGTGTGTGTGTGTGTGTGTGTGTATATATATATATATATATATATATATATATATATATATATATATATTGTTTGCAGACTGTAGAATAAAGTGCATAGTGTTTAAAGGCAGACACAATCCCTGGAATCCTGTTCTAATAATGTCCTGAATATAAGTGAGAGGCTGCAAGGTAATAATAGTGGAGGAGCTGTGCAGGGGCTGTGTGAGAGTTAAGATGGCGGCTCTATAAGACCTGCCTCTTCTCAGTGATGAGGCAATGGCTATAAATCCGTTGTTGTTTATGAAAATTTACAACTTTGCAATACAAGTTTATGAGTTGCTCGGTTCCTCCATTGGTCGCTGCTGGTCATGTGGATGGTAACTGTGAACATGTAGTTTTTTATAATTTCCCTTGTGAGAATAGAGCTGCATTCTTTAGCTGAGCTCAGTCCTGCTCTGGATCTGTCTGCATCTCAAGTCTCCAGCCCAGGTTTCTCAGTGTATAAGGCAGCTATGTGCCTGGAGGTTCTTCTGGAGCAGCTACCTAGAGCTGAGCTCCAGGATGGCAGAGCTGGATCCTTCCCCTCTAATAAGGTGTGGCATGCTGAATTCCAAGCACCGGAGTGGCAGATTTTCAACTTGCAGCCTGGCTAATTTCCTGCTTCTCCTGGCACCAAAAGGGGCTCCATTCCTCTCCTGTGCAGCCAAGGCGACAGCTGTCAAAGTGGCAAGGGCTTCTGTGAGCCAGAACCTAAAGGTGAGAAATGTGCACCCCTCACATCTTGCAGGGATCTCCATTGCCCAGTCCAAATAAACTCTACAGCTATTTATTGTGTGCTCCTCAGCCAGTTCTATCACATCCCATCAGATGCCACTATATCGCCATATAGTCAGGTACCAGCCTGGTGATATGCAATAGGATGTGTGCACAGAAATAGAACGTATTGTTCCAGATAAAGTAGGACATACATACACACAGGCTCATTTTAATAGAAGCATTAAATATTATGGTCACTTATTTATTACTATTATCGACGTTAATACCACTACTAATAATGCAATTAATGTATATATACAATATATACTACAAAAACGCATTGCTCTTTGCACATCTCCCTACAATTTATATTTTTTTCTTATTATACTATAAAAAATGGCTGCAATATGAGAAACCTGATTCATTCATTTATGATACAGTGAACACAGCTGTTTGCAATGGAAAAAAAAATATAGATAGATAGATAGATAGATAGAGATATTTATATATATCATCATATATATTTAATGCTGCATTTATTTCATATTGGGTCGTACACAATTTTTGAAGAATGTATAGACAGGCCGACCTTACAGGAAGCTTATAGGAAGATACAGCAGACTGATGTTGTCGCAGACAGGAAAGAATGTTGATGATAGGGTCCACCTATCGGATTTCATAAGGTGCAAAATTATGTCGTTTTCGTTTGGGTTAAATACGGAAAAATATTAAAATGTATGTTTATATATAATAATTATAATATTTAAGACTAATGTTCGGATGCCTTTAGTCTGTGCTTTTGCTTATGGTCTGTTGATGATGTAGAAAATTTGCATTACAGTGCAGTGTGTGCTGGGCTGCATAGAGAGGTGGATTTATCAGAGCGTGAGTGCTCAGTGCTGCCACTGTGTGGCGGTTGGTGGTATATACAAGTATATTCCCGAAATGACAGGATTGCCTGCGTGTTTAGACGAAAAATGCACAGGGAGAGTAAACAAGGAACGTTGCTGTATACATGAGATTGTACGTCATCATAGGGCTGGTGTAAAAGCTAAATATAATATTGTTGTACATGTATTGTGTGGTTCACATAGTTATATACATGTATTGTATAAACTAAATATGTTGCCCTCAGTACATATACAAAACTCTGGGTGTACAAAAGCCCTGATCATGGGAAGAAGCTGAAATAACCAACTTATTTCTACAAAAAAAAAGTTAAGCATCTGCCTGTGTGTTGTGGTGTTACCATCTCTAGAAGTATTGTTCCTGCAATGTGCCACGTATTACATTAGTGCTGCCCAGTGTGAGCAGCTCCCAGCTACGTCTATTGTTGCAATAAGATTTAATTGCATTAGAATAATAATTATAGCAATATTCCATCGCTATTATCTTGTGTTCAAGATGGCTGCTGCACCTAAGATTTAATGGTTAAAGCAGATTTTATGGCTTGGGGGTGAGATGAAAAGAGAAACAGAAGGGGCAGTGTCTAGTGATCTGCCTCAATATCCCTGTTACATTTCACAGGCCCCCAGATAATTGCATGCCTGAACCAGGGTATACACTTTCTTCTTGTTTTCTCATCTATCTATCTATCTATATATCTATCTATCTATCTCCTATCTATCTATCTATCTATATCTCACTATGGAAAAAAAAGAGTGAACTTTTTTTTTTTTTTTTTACAACACACAATA